>NW_028327182.1:23422500-23497500 GCF_987537825.1 Furipterus horrens | reverse complement strand
TAGAAATAATATATAGAACTAGTATTTCACTCTCCATTACACTGTTAGTGCTAGGAAAATATTAGCTATTGGCATTACTACATAAATATATATTTTAAACAGTGAGGAAATAAGTTATTCTGTCCCCATTAAAAGGGCTCAAGGAAATGAAGCAGAATAATGGAATAATTAATAGTCTATTATGGTTTTTCCATGAGAAAAGATACTCTATCTGACCACAAGTAAATGCATATTATTGTTTATCAGGTACATAAGACTACTCTCAAATCTTTGGCCTATAACTCATAAAAAATAACCACAAATAATAATATGATTCAACTTTCTATGTATCTAAATAAGTTACCAAAACTTATGGATGTCCTGGAGAAGCAACCAAGTTCTTCTGCATCGATGAAATACTATATTTCTTTTAACAATATTCATATTAATCATGTGATGATAAAATTCAGGAAAACATAAATTGATACTCTAGGTAAAATTGAAGTAGTTCATTTTACAAGTGCGATACATGAAGATGAAATTCTTGTCCATCAAAGAAGACTCTATTTGATTTTGAATCCAATCTGTTATGGCCCATCTATATCTAAGATCTGATACCCCCTAAATTTTACAGAGCTAACCATATTTGTTTTTCTTCAATAGATTTTAAAAATAAATTCAGGGTAAAGAAAATTAAGAAATTTTTAATGTTAAAAATATTCTGGAAATTATTTTCACAAACAGGGTTATTAAGAGGTTTTTTTAATGTTAACAAAAATTCTGGCAATTACATTCCTAAACATTGATATAGAAAATAACTGATTATGTTTCTTTTGTTAGTTTTTTCTTCCAAAACTGCATATTTCAACATTGTCATATATAATTAAAGCATTCTCAAAAATATTGTGGTGTCAGTTTTCCTGTTTGAGATCAAGCATAAATCATCATAATTGTGATGTTATGAATTATAAACAAACAATATTTTAATTCAGTGATTCACAACATGTATATTTTCACATCTATAAAGTCAAGCCATATACCCATTAGCTAATTTGATAGTACTAACAGTTTCATGGGCTATTTAAGTGGGTCAAGTGCTGCAGACATATATTATCTAATTTAACTCTGAAAAGAACATATATTGTACCCACTACTGCCAGACACAGTGCTAGGTGTACCAAGACAATGAGGAGAAAATACTTTCTCCCAGAAGAAATATGGGCTGAGCACTAATGCAAAAGGAGGCATGTATATCCAGGTAAGGAAAGAGATTAAATCATCTGGATAAGAACAGAAGATATTTGAGAAACATGCAAGTTCAATATGATGGGACAGTCAGCAAGATGCATGGGAATAATATAAACACTAAAGCCCATATTTTATACCAATTACCCATCATTACAGGTATAAAATGGGAGTCTCATAGTAAGGATTTCCTTAAATTGTCATTAAAGTATTTATTGGGAGTTCCACTTATCGAAATATAAATCAGAAAATAATAAAATTAGTACCATAAGAAAGTTTCACCTGAGCTGTGGCTTCACATGTGAACTCTGCCATCTACTTAAAAAACAACTCTGTGATTCAGAGAAATATAATATCTAGTGTTTTAAATTGAGAATTAAAAGCATTGGCATAAAGTTCAACACTTTTATTCCACAGGTTTGGAAACTGAAGAATAGTCACATGAGTAAGTATTTAGACAGAATATTGTATGAGACTTCGAAATATGCCAAGAGTAATTGTATCTAAAGGAAAAACGTAAAAGAGAAGTGGCATATTAGAGAATTTAAAAATAAAAATACTCATGGCCCTCTATATGAAATAATATTATCAAAATACATAAATTTCTAAAGAGAAGAGGCTTTCACTCTATACACATCTATATAGACACATGAGATATAGGTTCATATTTATAATATACATGTATGTAACATTTACTCCTAAATAATTTGTGTAATGTTTATCCAGAATTTAAAAAACAAAAAACATTTTGACACCCAATCTTAATTTAAGTAAAACTAGAATTTTTAAACAATGAGAAATGTGTAAAAAGAAATATATTTCAAAAAAATTATTTCCACAAACTTGAGAAAATTAATAGATAGTATAGTTATTTACAAAAGGTGTTTTGTAGGCCCTGACCAGAGTGGCTCAGTTGGTTGGGGGTCATCCTGCAAGATGGAAGGTCACTGGTAGGATTCCTGGTCAGGGGGCAAATGACAGGCAACAGGTGAATGTTTCTCCCGTCCTTTCCTCCCTCCCTTTCCCTCTCTCTAAAATAAACAAACAAATAAACAAATAAGTAAATAAGATGTTTTGTAGAACAATATTCCAAGGACCTGATGCTGAGAATAAAACAGTAACAAGAGGAATTCCCAATACAGCCAGTTTGCTAACTACTCCAGTGCTCTGTCCTCAAATCCAGAGTACCAAAAGGAAAACCTTTTATAAAAGTGGGTTAGTAATTGGAAATCCTGAGCATGGCCCACTAAGCAGAATATGCCACAAAAATAAATGGTTTTTGACTTGAAATGAATCCCTATATTATCTGCTTCCTTACTTAGTCCTGGTTCTAAAATAACAGGTGTCATCAGTGAAAGAACATTCTGCAGAATTCACCAATGAAAGAAAAATTTTATAGTTTTCATGAAAACATAAGAGGGAATGCCTCAACTTTAGGGAAGATTTTAATACATATTAACAAAACAAAATCTGTACATTTATAGCCAAGAGGTAGTTTTTGCATCTCATGTTGCTGATTTCACATATCTGACCGTGGGATTCTTAGCCCAAGACTGAAGTACCCTAACATAAATTAGGTGTTCAGTGGTTCATTCAACTATAAGTGCTTAAGGTTCTTATAACTGGAAAAAGCTGGCACTATAGAATTATCTGTATTCTATATTTAATTTTTGGTGAATTAAAAATTAGATAAATCCTATAATAACAAAAAGTGCAACTAATAAAGTAATACTATAAATTAACATCAATGGACAAATAAGTAGGGATGGAGAGGTAGGTGTAGCATAAAAAAACTGTGAGTTTATATATTTCAAATGTCAATTATGCTATCCCACTAAATTTAGACTGCAGGAAGACATCAGCAATATTTTTTAAACTCCAGAAAGCTCTAGAAAACTTGGATTTTTTTTTTGGAAAGATAGAAGACATAATTATTGTTGAAGCTATAAGCTTTATCAGTTTTCTTTTTTTATCAAATAATTTTGAAAAATTCCTAAATTTAAAATTCTCAGAATATAAAGTTCTCATCCCTTACACCTGCGATGAAAAATAATATTAATGTCTATTATATCTCGATATATTAACAAAGTTTTATATTTATATTTTGAATGTACTTTAAACTATCCCTAGGTTTAGAAAGCTATTTGTGTTCTTATTTTTTTAAATAAAGAGCAGATTTACTCAGCACTTAATATTTTTGCCTATAAAGCCACTGGTCATCCAGCTAATGATGACTCAAATATTCTGTCTAATAGAGTGGAGTCAATAGCTTTTTAATATTAAAAAGGTTTAAAAATGTTTAAAAGTTACTGGTGTTTAAGACTAGACCATAGTGACTCTCAGCATACAAATTAATTTTGGTATGTTTTTAATATCAGTGTTTTCTCAAAAATTATCATCTTTTGAATGATTTAAAGAGGAAGGCAGCATATAACATATAAAAAGTCCAAGCCTAAAATGACACAAACATATAATTAATTTCCTTACAAAATTTGCAAATGAAGCCACTTGTTTTATTATAGATATGTGTAGTAAGAAAGTTACAGGGCTAGTATAAGGTATGCACTAAATATCATTATGGAAAAAAACTTTTTAATTTACATAGATTGATCCAGAAAACTATGAACATAAACTATTAATTAATTCAGTATGCTAAAAAACAGATGAGAGTGCATAAAAGAGAAAGAGCAACATATAACAAAACACAGTATAACAGTACCAATATCCATTACAATTTCCATAATTATATAACTATACTTGAAATCATAAGATGAGTTTAATGGTAATTTTACGTTGCTATGGAAATCCTTCAGATACAAACTTATTTTTCTTTATAAAATATTGGAAAACATGTGGATATAGTCAAGGTCTTTATTCTGATGGCAAAACTATTTAAAAAACTTCAATGTGATAAGAAATATTAGTGATATAGAAAGGTTTTGTGTATATTCATGGTCAGAACATCCTAATGTTTCATATAAATGTACATCTTAAAGGTTATATAGTTCCACCTTTTGCCTTTCTATTAATCCTTACAGAGTGTAATATTTAGAGTTGTTTAAACCTTTCTTCCCTATCTCTTAGAATCCCTTAGTAATTCAGTCCAAATCTGTAGGCAGTGATAAATTGTCTAGTCTGCTTAAAACAAATGCAATACACAGATGACTCCAAGGGATCTACAGTCCAGTAGTGGAAGCAGACAAGGAAGAAATAACTTCCAAATAACAACATAAATGATGTAATGAAGGTTTCTGTAGCAGGTACACAGGAAAACCAGAAGTGGGTCTCTAGATCATCAGTCTAGTACGGTGGCAAAATTATAATAACGAATGTTATATCATAACAGAAGATAGATAGATAGATAGATAGATAGATAGATAGATAGATAGATAGATAGAACTCATTACTCATGAAAAAAGAAATAGTTATAAAAATAATAGGTCACCCTAACATGAAACATCAGGTTGATAGAAGCTCTCGCCAAAAATTCCAGTGAGATGCGTTATTTCAATCACATCATTGGTTAGGCCTTTGGTGGTGGTCTCCTCACTGCCAGCTCTGGTTGGGCTTTTCCATTTCTCCCTTATCCCTTCTTCACCAGACTTCTGCAGGAGAATTAAGCCCTAATATCCTGACATCCACTGTATATCATAAATTAACTTCTCTCTTCCATGTTTCAATTAAAACTAGTTACCTGGCATCCGTGGGAAAATTGGGAATCATATTCTGTAAGGCTTTATTCTTTTGAAGAACCTTAATGAAGAATGACTGCTTAACCCAATCAATAAATTCTTATATTTAAATATGTAAAGCTTAATTTTTATATTTTCTCACTATGTTAATATTCACATTTCTTAAAATAAGGTTTTTGATTAAATATAAAAGGTATATGTCAAAATATACATTAGGTAAAATATTGATAATATTTTTTTTTATTGTTGAAAAGAACTTGTGGCAACCTTGCCAGTAGACATTTAGAGACCCTCTGGCCCACTGATGCATTGCATATAGGTCACCTACCTTAGTAATAATACTTGATATCAAAATTCAAAACAAATAATTACAAACTTGCCTTAATGCTGCTTTCTCTCAATTATGCCTAAATTTTTGCATGTTAACATCTAGAAAAGATTATCATTTTCTCATTGACATTTCATAATTTAGATGATGTAGTTTGTAGAAATACTGTATTCTTTCTTAATCGTTTCTTCATACTCAGGAGAGCTATTTTAATATTGAATGAATAATGTTTTATGTAAGCAATTTTACTTTATGTGAACAGTCTTATTGGGAGAAAAAGTTTTTCCACCTTAATTTAGTCTTTCTCTAATCATTTCTTTCCAATTATTTAAATGTCTAATTTTGTTTATTTTCCTTTCTGACAGCTGATTGGTCCTTTTATGTATTGTTTTCCACACAAAATAATTCTTATAATGACACCAATTATTTTATATTCATGTCAAAAAAATAGTCAAAGTACCTAGTCTAGATCAATTAAATTTTAAAATATTAAAATAGAATGAAAAAGATGAAGAGGCTCCTATTTTCACAATTGAAAACTTAACCATTTGAAAACATGAATTTATGCCTACTAGCATAAATTTCCAGCATGCATACTAAAATAATATTTCAACTTCTTAATGAAAGGCTTTCATGATATAGTGCATGAAAACTCAAATTTTGCCTGTTCAAATGAGTTAAGTTGATACAAATGAAACATAAACAGAAAACATTGGTATCTTTGTGCAATCTTGGCTTTGTTATTTGTTCCATACACTTTTGAAACAACTACTAGTGCACTGGCTGACAAAATTCAATTCTGTTTCCTAATTGGTCCCATGACTATGTGTATTTTCATTAAAAAATATTCATAATAATCCTTTGTACATTTCTGAATAATAATCTTTTGTATCATGCTAAGTAAAATAGCAACTGGCCCTAAAGGCATTGAGAAAGACAAACAGAACTTCAGTACTAAGAGATAACAAAACAAATAATTATCTTTTTTAAATGCACTGGAAAATAAATTAACACTTACCTGTTGTATAAGAGAAAAGCAAGTCTTCATTCATACTTCATTTTTTTTAATAGGCTTAATTAATACTCAATACTGTAGGGTTTTTTAATGTTCATATGCCATCTTTTTTATGTGATTTAAAAATATACCTGATTCTATGGTTAAAATCTAGTTCACATGCTGAGCAGGAAAAACAAGGCCACATAATCATATATTACCTTTTTCAATATGCATTCTTTTTGACTCATGCCCCATGTCATGACCAGCCAAATCTCCCTCTTTGGGCCCAGGGAGTACGTTCGGTGATAAACCCATCAGCATCTGGTTCATGGACAACCCATTCTGATGAACAGCTGTCAAGACCAAAACAAAAGAAAAAACACCATAACATACAACATTCATATAAATAAATTAGTTAGACTTATAGACTTAAAAGAAGATAAAATAGATGGCCTAACTGTAAAATGATAATCTATCTCTAAGAATACTGTAAGACAATAACCATGATCATTTTTGAGAATAAGCATAAAAATAACAAAAATAAAACAAATTTATCTTATACATATTACACATAAAATATAATGATTTTATTACTTACATCTGTAATACTAATACTAATGAGTGGTCAGCCACTAAACTAGTACCAGTGAAGTAGTCAAGCTTTCATCTAGTGCATCACATTCTCTCTCCAGTATATAACCTTCCTTTATAAGAATGCAGTCTTAACATTAGAACGTTCTTTAACACTAGACTTTAGACATAATAAATAAATTCTAATGTCATACAATGGCAAATAGAGTTTTCAACAACGTAAGGCACTGAAATAACTATTTCAATAATTCTAATCTAGTCAATAAAGCTGGAGGTTTTATATATATATATCAAAGTATATCAAAGTATTTCCTTAAAAAATGGATTTGAACTTAAATTCTAAAAGTGCCCAGTTAATATCTATTAAGTGGCCAAATGATTAAAAGCAATAATTGCTTTTTTGAACTATTGAAGTAAACTGTCACTATTAAAATGAAAGGTAGATGATAAAACATCCTTATGATTTTCATAATCCAGTCAAAAATTTTCTTAATAAGTTGCCCATGAAAATTTTGGTTTTATCCAAAAGTTTGGAAGAACCATCCCATAAAACTTTATTTGTAAAATATATATTTTTAACATATAACAAGACTATTAGAAATTACCATTTGCAAATCAACATGATAATAATTGTTCCAGGGAAGAATCTTTAATGGCTGATTCTAAAACTAGTGGAGTGAAATTTTGATGAGTAGACAAATTATATAGTCTCAAGATATAAGGAGTTATAAGATACTTATTATTTACAAAAATTTAAACAAAAATACAATACAGAAATCTGATAGTTACCAACTTTACCGAGTGACAGTTATCAAAAACATTGGAGAAATATCATATGTCTCCTGAAATGTACTGAGGATACACTATCACATCTGTATGACTCCTGCCAAAAATGCATAACTTAAGTCAAATCCTGAGGAAACACCAAAAAGTTCCAAACTGATAAGTACTCCACAAAATAAATGGCCACATGCTTCAAAAATGTCAAGGTATTGAAAGACAAAAACAGTGAGGAGCTGTTCCAGATTAATGAAACTAAGAGAATATGACAAGTAATTGCAACATGTGATCCTGGATTAGCTTTTGATCCAGGAAAAAAATCTCTTGTTAGCGAGGGGAAAATATGACAGGAAAGTTGTAAATTTTGAATAGTATTTATGATTCAGCAGTTAATACTATAATAATTGTTATTTCCTGATTCTGATCATTGTTCTATAGTTATGTAAGAGAAATTTCTTGTTTGTAGAAAATAACCAATGGAATATTTAAGGTAAAGAAGCTGATATGATAAGGGTAGTAGTTGGTCTATGCTTTTAATCAGGGTATCTCTTTCAGGGAGATCAATTGTCTGTGTAAATCTGGGTGATGAACATGCAAGAATTATTTGTATTATTCTTAATACTTTTATGTTAGTCTAACATAATTTAATAACATGTAAAAGAAATATTCACATATATGCAAATACATGTATATGTATGCATACATGGTATATAGGTGTGCAACTGTGCATGTCTATATATTTATTTTCATTTGAACAGTTATGGTAATCTACACATGCAAAAATTTCTCCTTTTCATGAAGAATAGAAAAGATTGTAATGATTCATTAAAAACATGAATGTATAACAAAACTCAAAATTTTCCTGATTTATTCATATTTACATTTTAGTATGAAAAAATGTTTCTTTTTCTATAACTATACCTTTCCAATGACAATATTTTATTAAAAATTAGAAATAAAATCAAATATTCATCATTAAATCTCTGATTCCAGTGTCAGCATAGCATAAAAGCATACAGAAAATATTTTATTTCAAAAGTGGTTTGAAGTAGTGGGGTCTGGGGTTTGCCAGCTCTAGGAATAGCATCAGGAAATGGTGAGTAATGAACAGTTACAACCCTCTCTTACAAAATTAAGAAATATGTTGTAAACAGGCAAATCAAGTATTTATATTTGAAATTATGATGAATTGTATAATTTTTAAATAATTTTATTATATACAATTTAACCTAACACTTAGTTTATCCATTTCAGTAATATCCATATTGAGGATTTCTTCCTTGTGCAAATATTCCTTTATAACTTACAAAGATAATTTGTAGGAAATGTTTTCCTTACTATAAAAATGTTCTCAACAACCAAAAAACTCCAATAAAATCTTTGTAATTATGTGAAGTTTATACTGAGCATAATTTCAGAAAATAACTAAATCCTGGAAAGGATAAAATAAACATTGGTTTTATAACCAAAAAGTCAGTGTCAATATGTTTATTTTATTGGAAAAATAGTGTCTGATTCTTGTACAGGCACAAAATAACCAGTTAATTGAACGGCATTTTAACTTTACTCTTAATTTTCTTGGCCACGTGGATCAAGATAAACTATCCGAAAATGTGATCATGAAATAAAATATACACTTACCTTTTTAGAATTTAATAATGATACTATATGACATTAAATGCATTATTGACTGTTACCAATACAAATCCTATAATTTAACCAATTGCAAGCCCTTTAATCTACTCATCATTTGAATGACTAAGAAATGTTTTTTTACAATTGTTTGAATTTTATTTTTTTATGTCTCTTTGTGGATATCTTAGTCAATGGAAAAATGATGGCCAGAGGGAAAGGAAGGTGGTGGCTTGGTGAAGGTGGGCAAAGGGTGGGAAAGGTGGCATCGATAATAGTGTCAACAATAAAAATAAAGTTAAAAATAAATAAATAAAATAAAAAATAAACGAGGCAGGTTATGCATGTGTGTGTGTGTGTGTGTGTGTGGCGTGTGTTCGTGTTTGTGTTCTATGGGGGCTACTAGGGTTAATAAAGTATCAGTGTATTTCAAAAACGTCAGGGGTGGGATTGAAAGAAAAGAGAGGGAAGAAAGAATGAAGATGAATAACCCATAAACACATAGAGACTAGATATCTGAGAGTTGGAGGTGTTTACTTCAGAAACTAATCTAGAAGGTTACTTACTTTCTCTAAGTGTTTCATAGCTCAAATCTTTATGTGTGGCATCAAAGAGAGGGAGTTTATATCAGAACCTGTTAATGTAGCACCATACCTCATGATATTGCAAACTGGGAAACATAATTTTGAGAGATGGCTATTGCCGCAGAGCTTCAGAACATGATACATCTGAGATCTATTTGGAATGAGGGCATTTTGATTAGAAAAGCCAGCTGCACCTAATAAAGTTGAAAATGGTGACAAGTAAAAGTATGAGACCTACGGATTCTGTCGGAAGAGCTCTCAGTCCGTGCTGGGGAGCTGGACACACTGCTGCTGCGATGTGACGAGGGGTGGCTGCCAGGCCTTCGGCCCTCCTCCAGGGAGGGGGCAGGCGAGGGGCTGTCGGGTACCCGCTCCTACACCACCGCGGGAAGGGAGGGGGAGAAAAAGAGGGAAAGGCATTGGTGCTTTACTTAAGCAATGTTAATTTTTCTCAATACTATAGAACTGTGAAGACAATAAATACAATTTTTCATGAACATGTAGCTGTATTACGACACCTTTTATCTTGAGCAAAGCCAAAGCACGGAAAGATGAGAAAGAAAACTGGGTCTATAAGTAAACATCAGTGTAGCACTGGCAAGTGTCAGTACTGCTTTGGCTAAAAAGAGAGGCCAAAGAAGACAACCAGTTTAGAACCTATTAGACAACAAAGAATTAACAGAACAAAGCAGTTTCAATTCTAATGATCAATTTAAAGAAATCTTTAAATATATTCTATTGCTTCAGCAAATGTCTAAGGATCATTTAGCATGCAAATTATCAATGTGACAGACCATAATAATAATATCAGAGGAGTTGTTACAGCCATTTCATCATGGCACTGCTTTGGACACACTTGGATGGTCATATTTGAAGGCATCATAGAAATCAATTACCTTAATATTGGAATAATTTTCTTACCTGCTACTCCTAGCTTCAATTCAACCACACTAAGGTAGTAAGGGAAGTGATGGAGTCTGCATTAGTCGTTTCCCAGAGAAGCTTGATATCATGGTTCCTGATACTGTTCTACAGATTCCATTTCATCTCTTCCCCTCAAAGTCCTGTACCTTTCCCATTAGACTAACATATACATATACTGGTTAACTGTCTCCCATAAACTGTTATAAATGGAGTGCAGATTAAGAAATAAGATACTCACTCATTAACATTTTCTTTTTTGAACAGCAAGATATTTTTATACCTTTAGATATCAACACATAGACCTTGAAAAATAACTGTTTTTTCAATAATTAATAAAAATTTGGAATGGTAGAAGTAAACTTCTACATGATACATAATAAATAATAAATCATTCCCTATTAGGGTGCAATGGTGTAAATATTTTAAAAGAATTTTAAAAATAAAACACTTCTAAAATATAACTGTTCTGTAGGCGGTAGTTTTGAAAATATGAATGGCTAATGTAATAAAAAATAAAGACTCAGCTTCAGGCTCTATTCTGCCAGTGAGAATGAGGGTAATTCATGTCCTTGACCTGAGAGGTTCCATTAGCCCAGCGATAGTTCACATTCCTGCTATGTGTTAGAATCACCTGGGTAGTTCTTAAACATGCCTAGGTCTGGGCTTTACAACCGGAGACTCTAGCTTAGTGAGTGTTATGGGTTGAACCGTGTCCCCCAAAAAGATTGAACGTGGCTTCACTTGGAAATAGTCTTTGTAGATGCCATCGTGGAGTAGGGTGCCCTCTTATTCCAACATGACTTCTGTCCTTGCAGGAAGATATAGTTAGGCTATGAGGGGGAAATGCCATGTGAAGATGGAGGTTGAGATGGGAGTTATGCAACTGCAGGCTGAGGAATGTCAAAGACTGCAGCCCAGCGCCAGAAGCTACCGGAAAGGCAAGGAAGGGTTCGAGCTAGAATCTTAGAGGACACGATGCTGCTGACATTTTGACTTCAGATTTTAGACTCCAGCAATGTGAGAGTATGCATTTCCATTGTTTTAAGCCACACTCTTTGTAGTACTTCGGTGCAGCAGTTCTAAACACTCTGAGTCTGAAGTGCAACCCAGACACCCATATTTTTATGGTTCTTCAGTTAATTTTAATGTTCATCCAAGATTGAGCACCACTTGTTTCATACTTTTTTAATTTTTTCAATCTGAATGTCATCAATTAACAGATACGGTGAGGCTTAACTTTTGAGGATGTGACAAATAAATTAAAATAACAAGAAAAATGGCCAAGCCCTCATCCAAAATTCATGCACAGAATTATTTTTCCATTATGTAATCCACGGGATAAACAATAATCCCATAAGAAACTTCATGACAAAAGATTTGCAAGATCAAAGAATATTATAACCTAAAAAGGAAACAACTAAATTCTACTCTCAAAAATTGCATATTAGAACCTTGCTGTAAATATAACTTCTTGAACTTTAGGAATTTTTGAATTTTTGACATGGACAAGTCAAAAATGTGTGGACTTCTTTCTATTAGAGATAATTAAAACCTCCCAAAGAAGGGACATATTATCAAATTATACTATAACACTAGCCTTTTATGTCAATTGATCAGAGGTAAATAATTCAATGCTCTATTTTCTGTAAATTGCAAAATTGGCTGTTTTGTAAATAAATGTGAGAATCAATCAATATATTTTCCTATCCAAGTCATTTAGAGGTGCAATTGAAAGACTGCAAATGAGTAAAAGAGAGATGGAGCAGGACAGAGGGAAAGAGGAAGACACACACATACATCCCAAATGTTAGGATTTACACTCAGCTTGTTCAGGAAAGTTTATGGATTCATAAAACTGTATAGGGAACTCCTTTATTGTCTGTATAAAGCTGTTAATAAGCTATGCTATAGCTAACTACACACATGACCAGAGATACTCTATAAAGAGTCTAACCTTGGAATCTTGAAATTCTAATAAAGAGGGCACCTGAAATTAATACAAAATAATATTGAATGTAAGCTGTAATTTAAAGTTTTTTTAAATTTTATAATGTATAAGACAAATAAAGAAAAAGAAGACACAAGTTTGTTCTTTAAAGCTAAATTCTAATATATCTAATTCAAATTGGATTATATAGGAAAACATCATATGTATTTGAGAAGGAACATTGATATATTTTTATATAAATAAAATTTTCTAAGTTAACTATTCCATATTTTTCTGTAGGTCACTCACACCAATGTTTATTCATGAATACATTTTAATATTTCCCTTAATAAATCTGTAAATGATCATAATTGCAGTGTCCATGTTTGGCTGACTAGGGATAAAGTAAAATCTTGAAACAAATCAATCCCTCTAAAATCATTATGAAAGTCTGAGTTTGCTGTCATAATAGATTTCATAGTACTGCTAATGGAAAATAGGAGAAATTAATTTTTCCTGAGTATTTAACTCATGACATACTTAAATATTTAATGCATAACACTCTAGAAAAAATGGTTTTGCCATTAAAAACAATTATTTGTTTGTCTTTTCCACATAAGTATAAAAAGTATTTCATTAGTCAATACATTTCATTGTGTAAGTTTTATCCTGATAATTCTTTTCATTTATGAATTATTCACTTATACATTTACACATTCAAAATACTCGAAAGGTCACATAATCAAATAATTCAAAAATAAACTAGATTAAATTGTTAATGTAAAGGATATTAGAAAATATAGGTAAAATAGTAATATTTATTTTAGCTTTAGCTTATTTTACTTTAACTATTTTTTGTCTAAGAATAAAGGATACAGGACAATACTTGATACTTTTATTGAAAGAAAATATTTTAATTTATGTAAATTTTTATGATTTAAAAGCTGAAGTATTCAATTGAAACTTTCTGTAAATTGAGATACAACATATTCGGTCATTTCACTCATTGTGTAAATTCAATCTTTGAAACAGGATATATTGTTCTTTGAAGAATTTCATTAAAGTAAAATCTATCGAGCAAGTAAAATTGTAATACATTGTTGTACAAAAAATTAATTTATTTCAACAGCTTAATTCTTTTATCATATTCATATGCTTGCCTTCCCAAAATTATTTATAAGATGGAGAATAATGGAGACAGTAAAGAACTGCTTATGAGAGAAGCTCATAATTATTACCTAAACAAAATAGATGAGTTTTATTCAGACATAAGAAGACAGAAACATTCAATGTCTATAGGAAAACTATGTAAACTGGATGTATCATTTCATCTGTACAATAACCTTTAACCTTTGAGATGGGCATGAAGCAGGACAAAGAGGAAGAATATTTAACTTAGTACTTCAACACACTATTTATAGTCCTGAATTATAAATCCACCAATCAATAAAACATAATCTTTTGCAATATTCCCTCTTTATAAAACTAGCCACAATAATAAATGAAAATTTAAGAGGGATACACTCTCACTGAAAGAAAAAAAAAGGTCATACTAATAAACTAATGCTAACAGAATAACAAGAATAACAATAAAGAAAAGTTGCATTTACTGCCTCAGGGTAGAATAAGAAGTGTTGGTCTATAGGATAATTCAAAATCAAAGGTGGAATCCCAAATGATGTATTCTACAGTAAAAAGTATAAGATGTTCAGTATTATACACATGTGATTAATTAAACATTTAAAAAAAACTGCATGGTCTAATTGCCTCCTCACCACCACAAAATGCATTATATCTTATGAACTTAAAATATTTTCTTAGAGTAACGCTAAATAAACATAACTCATTTCTCTAAGAGATTTTTAAATTTAGCTTTATATGTGGCTCCCTTTTGAGTTATTTACATTTTCATCTATTACTTAAGGATTCACTAAATACATTATAGAAGTGGGGAGAATATATTTCTACATTAAATGTTCTCTTAACATTTTAAATTTTGAAACAAACTTTTATTTTTAAATTATATCTTATTGGTTATGCTACTATAGTTGTCCTAATATTTCCCTATTTGCCTCCCTCTGCCCACCACCCTCCACTCCCTCAGGCAATCCCCCCACCATTGTTAATGTCCATGGCTCATGCATATACGCTCTTTGGCTACTGCATTTCCTATGCTGTGCTTTAAATCCCCATTGCTATTCTGCAAACTAACCTATTTGTACTTCTTAATTCCCTCACCCCTTCACCCATTCCCCCACATTCCCTCCCATCTGGAAACCACCAAAATTCTCTCCATGTCCATGATTCTGACTCTGTTCTTCTTGTATCCTTAGTTTGTTTTTTAGATTCAATTGTTATTATATATACTTTTTGCCATTTTATTGTTCATAGTTTTGATATTCTTTTCTTAAATAAGTCCCTTTAACATTTCCTATAATAATGGTTTGGTGATGAAGAACTCCTTTAGTTTTTACTAGTCTGGGGAGCTCTTTATCTGTGCTTGATTCTAAATGATAGCTTTGCTGGGTACAGCAATCTTGGATGTAGGTCCCTACTTTTCATGACTTTGAATATGTCCCTTCTAGCCTGCAAAGTTTCTTTGAGAAATCAGCTGACAGTCTTATGGGAACTCCTTTGTGGGTAATTATCTGCTTTTCTCTTGCTGCTTTTAAGATTCTCTCTTTATATTTAACCTTTGACATTTTAGTTATAATGTGTCTTGGAGTGGGCCTCTTTGCATCCACCTTGTTTGGGACTCTGTGCTTCCTGGAGTTGCATGTCCATTTCCTTCACGAAATTAGGAGAGTTTTTTTCATTGCCTTTTCATATAGATTTCCAACTTCTTGCTCTTGCTTTTCTCTTTCTGGCATGCCTATGATGCAAATGTTGTACCTCTTAAAGTTGTCCCAGAGGCCCCTTATATTATCCTCATTTTTTTGGATTACTTTTTCTTCTTCTTATTCTGATTGGTTGTTTTTTGCTTCCTTATGTTCTAAATCCTTGATTTGATTCTTGCCTTCATTCACTCTACTATTGTTTCCCTGTAAATCTTCCTTTATTTTAATTAGTGTATCCTTCATTTCTGACTGGATCTTTTTTAAGCTGTTGAGGTCCTCACTAAGTTCCCTGAGCATCCCTATAACCAGCGTTTTAAACTTTGTATCTGATAAGATTGCTTATCTCCATTTCATTTAGCTCTTTTTCTGGAGTTTTGATCTGTTCTTTTATTTGGGCCATATTTCTTTGTCTCCTCATTTTGACAGCCTCCCTGTGTTTGTTTGTATGTATTAGGTATAACTGCCTTGACTCCATGTTTTTGTAGTGTGGCCTAATGTAGTAGGTGTCCCACAGGGTCCAGTGGCACAGCCTCCCCTATCACCCAACCTGGGTACTCAAGGTGCACACTTTGTGTGGGCTGAGTACACCCTCCTCTTGTAGTTGAGCCTTGGTTGCTGTTGGCAGATCAATGGTAGGGATTTATCCAGGCCAGTCAAATTGCAAGGACTGGCTGTGACCAGTGACCACCAACCTCCACCCTCCGTGGAGGAACAGTTGTGCAGGCGCAGGGTGGTGGTGCTCCTATGTGATCTGTTGCCGTTCACTGGGTACACTGGCCCTGGGGTTACCCAGGTGGTGCAGACCAAGATCAGCCCTCACCTGTGTGTTTCCTGGGACCACTCAGCCTGAGCTATAAAGCAATCAGAGATGCCTGCTACTTGTGCTGGGCTTGGAGATTCCCAGGTGAAGCCAAGCTGTGAACCTAGGCTGGCTGCTGCTAGTGCCGAATTTGGGGTTCATTGAGGCCAGCTGTTGCTTGTTTGAGAGGGTTTAGGAAGTTGGGCATCATGAGCAAAGACAAGCCATTCATATGGAAAATTATCTTGGGTGGGCCTGCAAGCTGGGTGGGAGGAGTCTCTAGGGATCTCCAAGGCAGGTAAAACAGTGTTAGCCAGGTTAATGGAGTCTCAGATATGGCACCAGCTTGCCAGTTCTGTGGCTCATTCTGGATAGATGTGGGTTTTTTTAATTCTGTAGTTGTAAGACTTCCCAACTTCTGATGATTCTGAGTAATGGTTGTTTTATATTTTAGTTGTAATTATGATGTGGTTGTGTGAAGAGGTCCTTCATGTCTGCCTATGCTGCCATCTTGACTGGAGTCTTGACATAACTTTTAACTTACAAAAGTGAAGTTGACTGGCACTTCGTATAACCTAAACTCCTGAACTTTAAGACAACTCAAACTTAAGTTCATTCATTCAAAGAATGTTTACTGAACACCTAACATGGCCCAGTGTTCTAAGCACTGCTTATATATAAGTAAACAAAACTGACAGATATCTTATCACCCATGCAGCATGTACTTTAAACTAGTAAATGTTGTTAAGGAAGTCCAGAATCATACACTAAGTAAGTGTGACATCCAGATTTGTTGATCTGGAAAAATAAACAAAGGAGACAATGGTATAATTGGGATTTCAGATCCAGAAAAATGTAAAAAAAAAAACTTCTGGAAGACATAGTAAATGAAGCTAATATACTTCCATCTGGTAAAAGCTTGGGCAACCACCATCATAACTCAAAGTTCTCAATTGCGGCTTCAGGAGATATTTACATAGCCCATTTTATTGGTTTTGATGATCTTAATAAATACTCAATTTTGCTAAATATAAACAACTTAATTTTATTCTTCTACTATCTCTTCAAACTTATTTAGTGGTGGTAAGAGACAATTTTTTTTTTCACAGGCAACATCATAATACTTCAGGTCACTATTTGGAAATATAATGTTGTACAGTACGGTATTCCCTCACTTATCGCAGGTATTACGTTCTAGACACCTCCCCCCACCACGATGTAGGAACCTTACATTTTTCTACACTCTTAAACCTACGTAACTTGAACAACATACATATACAATTCTGCAAAATCCCACAATATAGTGAAAAATCTGTGAAAAATAATTAAATATAATATTTTTAAAAATCCCGTGATACAGTGAGGCTGCGACAAGGGAACCACGATATAGAGAGGGACTACTGTAACTTTATGCAGTAAAATGCAGTTTTGATTCAAATGATTAATCCCTGTGTAATAATAAATACTAGCATCTTAATGAAAAGGTAAAACATTTTTCTTTACCACACTCACAGAGGGGTGAGTACAGAGAGGAAAGCAAGAGAAAAAGTTAAGTTCTGACTTAGCCAGTGCTGCCATTAATTGGCATTGCTCACTCTATGCATGGCTGATATTTAAAGCTAACTTTTTATCTAGTGAAGGCATGGTGCATGTTCTCAGAGGCTATCACCTGGTGAATCCAACTTGTGTCTAAGTTCCTCTGTCCCCTGAATTTCCTGCACAGTTGTAACTGAATGGTTGTTTCAGGTGGATTTGGGAGCAAGACTATTTAATGATGGTGTTGTATGTTCCCATCAGAACACATAATGTCTGCTTCATTGCATTTCACGATGCCAGCCACCACTGATGACCATGGGCTACACTCACTATTTCATTAGGACTTACAATTTGGTGATATTCTTAATATACTATCGTTTACTCATTTATTTGTTAAAAGATTTATATGAACAGAAATTTCCCTAGAAAATTAGTTGTTTATCCTGAGGTACAGTCTATATGGGAAATGATTGCCCCAGCCCCCATATTTAAAACTTTATCCTTTAAAAGTATCAATTCCCTAGAATTGTGGACAATGAGTCTATTATTCAGTATTGTTACAAGCTCAAGGATTTAACGACATGAGATTGTTTGAATATAGTGATGTATCCTTACAGGTGGCTGTGTTTTAATACTTTCTTTTCCTTGCTAGTGGACTTTTTTTTTTTATATTTTATATCAATACTCAAGCATTAAAAGAACATACTTAAATGTTTCTTAAAAATCCAAGTAAAATTATATAATATCTATTTTTGTGAAAGAAACATTTATGTTTAAAAGTAATGCATACATCTAGAGTTATTTATGGCTTCCAAAAAATAAACTATTCTGTACCTAAGAACAAACACGAGGCACATGACATTGCTCTAATATTTTAATCTACTTTAGAAATCAGGTCAGATACACTGGTTCTAGTTTTCATAATTATTAAACATTTAACATTTCATGGATGTAAAGTCCTATTTAGTAAGAGAAATTTAAGGACTTGCTTTGAAGAAAATTATCAGAGAATGGAAAATTTATTCTTTGTGTTTTTTTCAAGGTTTAAGTCTTTAAATGAGACTGTCATAAAGTCTGTTTCTCTCACACACATGTTAGCATCACACACACACATACACACACACAGACCAGGTCAGCAGAGAAAATTAACGAATTTGTCACATTTTCTATTTTTAGAAAACCCAATAATGCAGTGTAAAAATAGTTTATTCAATAATGTAGAATAATTTTAATGTTGCTAAATTCCTCAAAAAAAAAAAACCTCTACATTATCCCTCAAGAAAAATAAAGTCTGAAAATAATGCATTTACAAATCTGTTTTTTATACTACTGCACTGCAAAACATTCCAATAAGGAAAATACAACACCTTCATTAGGTAAAAAGGGCTGAAACAGAAGAAGGAAGGGAAAGGGAGAGAAAACGGGATAGGAAGTTCTTATTATACAATTTTAAGAGCTTGACATATATTCTTTATAAGAATCTAGAACTTATTTTAAACACATGATGGTAAATATTTTGAGAGAAAATATAACTAGTAATGAGATGAAGTTAATATGAGTGTATAAAGCCTTTTAATTATTTTATACGTACTAAATTATTAAGACAGCCTGATGAGGTAGTAATTGTATCAATCCCACTGCTTAGAGATGAAAAGAAAAACAAAGGTATTAAATTAACTTGTTTAAGATCACATGACCAGGAGGTAGTAGAGCAAGAATATAAACCTAAGAAATCTTCCTCCAGAATGTGTGTTTCAAACCCCAATAGTAATTATGCCTTTCCCTTTTTCAACTTTTTTTCAGCAAGAACCTTTTTTCCCAAAAGTCTTTATGATATCATTGTGAATTTATTAAATAAAAACTGAGAAAAATATTGATTCATCCAGGGGGATTCGGGGGTTACTTGATGAATTATACCCAAAGAGAATCAATTAGTAGAACATTTTAGCCTATTAGGAATTCTCTAATGACAAGGAGAATTGATCTCTTGATTTATACTGTTTATTTTCCTCAGTGATTTAAGGCAATACAAGTAATACATTCTTTACAATTTGGAAATGATACAAAGAAGGTATAAATAGATAATATGATAGTTTAGAGTGTTAACATTCAGAAGTATCTAAAGAACCCAAATCAATGATCTAGAAAAAACAATATGGATAAATAAAAATTCTTAATACAAGTAAAAGATGAAGAATTGGCTAGAATTTTCGGTGATGAAGGCATGAAATTTACTGAGTCACAAATTCAAATAGCAAATGGTTTTATGAATTATGATTTCATTTATCAGTTATTGTTCAAATTGAGGTTCATGTCAGTACTGGTTTCTCTTTACTGGCCAGTTCACTTCTAGGATTTATAGAATATTATATGGGAAGGGTTGGGGAGGAAGTGAGTATTTTTGCTTTTAATGGTCAACCAAATAGCTTGAAGAGAAATGGTCATAAAAAAATAGAATATTTGGTCTGGAGGAAAGAAACACTACATATGACTTATATAATTAGATGGTTAGAACACAGAAAACATTAAACATTTTCCTTCCAAGAAAATACAATAAAATTGAGTTAGAAACTATGGAGGTGAAAATTTTTATTTGATTAAGGAATAGCTTCCTCATCCTTAAATTTGCTAAAGATATAACAGTTCTACTACAAAAGCTTGTATATATAAAAATGAGTAGGAAGGATGCATGAATTATTTATCCACCCTGGGGGAGGCAGGTAGCTGGATTATATAGCATCTAATATCCCAAGTCTATGTCTCTTCAGGTTCTATGAATATTAAGTAGTATAGATGGATGGGTCTCACTGATACATAACAGACTAATACAGAGTTTATAATAATTTAATATATTCTTAAAGACAGTGCTACTTGCTGTTTAAGTTAGAATTATTATTTTCTAAACAGTATATGCTCATTTCCTCATTAGAGTTATCTTACTGAAACATTTCCAATAGTCTAAGACAATCGACCAGAGAAAGTCTAATTTAATACTTTGGTAAACTACATCATGAAAATTGACATTTAAAGCAAATAACAATGTTATAGGGGCACTGTCTTCACCTATGTAATTTTATTTTGCTCAATGCTTTTAATTTCTTTTTTTTATTTAATGCCAAATCCTATGGCTCAATAGTGTTTGAGAGTTGAGTTTAAGCTGCCACAACCTAAGACTCACATGGGTTTGAGTTCCTCAGAGCTCTAATGCAAGAATCAGAAATTATTTTCTGTAAAGAATCAACTAGTAAATATTTTATTAAACTCTGCTTTTATATGGGGAAGAAGCCATAAAAAATAGGCAAATTAGTGTGGCTGAGTTCCAAAAATTTTTATTTATGCACGCTAAAATTTGAATGTCATATAATTTTGATGTGAAATGACATATCATTTTCTTCTTTTAAATTTTCCCCCTACCATTAAAAAATGTAATACAATTCTTACTCATGCCCCATACAAAAATTGGCAGCAGGGTGGACTTCTCTCAAAGATGGCAGCTTTTGAACCCTGCACCAAAGCTTGTACTGGTATGTCCATTTTAGTAAACACATTTATGAGAAAAACCATTAGAGCTCCTTTATATCATATAAACAGGTAATGCAAATAATATTTCAAAATATGTAACTCTGAGAGCTATGTTTTTCCTTCTGTTCTGTCCTACAAGTTCTTATTGCCATTCTCACTTAAGTTGACTCTTAATTTTAATTCTTGTCATTACTCAAAAATTGTAAATGGCATATTTCAGCACATGAAAGATCCTTCGAGTTTATATTTTCCTTTCACATGCTATTTCTCCTATTAGTTTAACATCCTTTTGGAAGTGGGTAAGTCTTCTTTGATATTTAACATTTCACTTCTATTCAGCCTTCATATTTCAAATATTTTCAGGCAAAGTAAAGTAGCAAGTACTATTCTAATTACCCAGGTGGGCCCTCTAGTTTTTAATGTAACCTGGGAGTCAATCATTTTCTTTTTAGAAAATAAAAACTTCCCCCAAATTAAGTTAAACTAATATATATTATGTGACTTTACTAAATATTGCTAATGTTATCAATTTTATAATATATAACTTTAGACAGGTTGATTTATTAACTTGAATTCTCTAATATTTGGAATTTAAAAAACGTATTTCCCACCCTTATTCTCTGAAGAGAATTGTTCACAATTTTTCTTCAGTTTAAAACATTATGCTAAGTGAAATAAGCCAGTCAAAGAAAAGTATCATATGATTTCACTCATATGTGGAATCTAATTAACAAACTGAACTGACAAGCAAAATACAGACAGACTCATAGACAGAGAGCAGGATGACAGCTCTGGGGTTGGCAGGAGGATTGGTTGGGGGGAGGGATACAGCACACAAGAAAAAAAGAGAAAAAAACTCATGGAAAGAGAGAACAGTGTGGTGATTGCCGGGCTGGTGATGTGTGTGGTTGGAGGTGGAAGAGGGTATACCGGGTATAAATGGTAAAGGAAAAAAATATAATGAAATGAAATGAAATGTAGAAATATTTACTAAAAAATATTAGAATTGAATCATGCATTCCTTGAAATGTGTTTGCTTTTAAAATATTTACCTGCCACCTTTAAATTTGAAATTATATAGATGAAGACCAGCCTCAAAGGTAAAGTACAGATAGGCCTCTCATAACTTCCACAATGGCCAACTGAACTTCACTTTCATGCTGGTAATTTTAACTATCAGCTTTACTTTCTCTAATAATTCTCAATCACAGCCATTGTTTTCCTATTTAGCTACTATGACCATTTACACCACTAAAACATTCAATCTATCTGTAGTTGTTACTGAAAATATTTGCCCCAAGAGACTAGGAAGGGGGCCATCACTATAACTTCAGGGATGTTGGCACACATTTCAAAACACACTGTCTTATTCAGTTTTTGCACATTTCCTACATTTCTCCATATCTCTCTCCACTCCATTCTTAACCTTCATTTAAGAAACCACAGGAATGTTTACTTTCCAATAATCTAGATTGTTTACTAAAGACACCTTCCAGAGGAAACCCAGCTGCTTCCTTCGAAGACTTTAAAAGTAAGTTTCACTATTTAAGTGTTATGTTGACATTAGGTAGAGCCCAAATTAAATAAAATTAAATAAATCAAGCCTCCTACTGTACTGGAGGCTTTTGGATCCAAGAGTATATAAGCCACCCTCTCATGTCCAAATTATCTATAGGTCATAACTATGTCACCCATTTTGATTTTAAACTGATAAAATCTGCTCTTCCATCATATTTTTATTTTACCTATGAATCTAAATATTATCTAAGCAAAATGTTACCAGAGAATTTCTTAGTTTTGAATGGGAAAATTGCATAATTAGTATTATAGAAACAATTCTCTATAGTAATTATTACTAATTATTTTTAAAATGAGAATATTCACATCCTATAACTAATACTACATTTTAAAAAAAATTTTTTAAGTACCCATCAAGTATAATGATGGGAACACCTAGGTCTGTTCCTTTAGCCAAAATCTTTCTTTAGGTAATGTCAATGAATGAGGTGATAAGAATGTTGAATTCTCAGTAATAACTATGACCAAAAATGATCATAAATGAAATTATACAGTGATACCCAGATTAATAAATCATCTGGTAACTAAGGAACCCTCTAAGAGTTACTCAGAATGAAGTAGAATTTTCAGAAGTTCTTTTTCCATTTTTTAGCTTAGGATAATGTAGCATTATCATTAGCGTTCTCTCAGGTCAAGATTTTAAAGAAGTTGATCTAGGCCTTTTGTGATATCTTCTGTTATTTTTCCTCTGGTTGGGGTATTTTAGAAAATAATATAAAGAATAAGTACACATCTTTGTTTATAGAGCCATTCTTTTATTTAAAAAAAAAGGCTACTTGCATGTTATTCAATATTCTATATAAGTAGTAATAGGGCCTTTAAAAATATATATATATAATACCTGTATCCGTAATAAATAGTATCATGCCCTGTGACAATCACTAGCATCTCCATAAATTTGCATTTTCCAGAATGTCAAACACTTGAAATCATACAGGATGTCGCCATTTCAGACTGACTTCTTTAACTTAGAAATATACATTTACCTTGTCTTGGCTCGATGGCTCATTTTGTTAAAATTCTGAATAATAGTGCAATTCATGGTATCAAGAATTTAGCTAAACTATTCCATAGCATTGCTGCCTATGCATTTATTTTATTTGGCCAAGTGGCCTGCAGAGACCTTAAACTAACACTAACCCCTTCATGCTCATACATGGCCTAGAGAGCATCACAGAGTCACAAGCAAACGTAAGTCTGTGATATGATTTTTCCAGCAGCCCTTGTGATCAACAGTCTCCTCATAGATCAGAGCCTGTGGGGCTTCCCAAACCCCTGTTATTCATTTGAACCGACCAATCCAACCTTAACCTGGGAACCCAAAGTACTCCATCACAGACCCTAAGGGCATTTGCCCAGGTCCTGCCTTGCTCTCTCCATCTGCTCTCTGCCTTGGCCCCTCCATGTGGCCCCTCCAGGCATGCCAGGGGCTTCCTCCATCACTTGTGAGTAATAAACTTCCTTATTTAAATTTCTACACTCTGTTGTTAAACTGTGGCGCACCATCAGGCACCCTGTGTTTCACTTAACAAATGTTTAAAAAATATAACACATTTTATCTATTCATCTATTAAAGGGCATCTTTTTAAACTTAATTTTTATTAAATTTATTACAGTGACATTAGTTAATAAGATTATATAGGTTTCAAGGGTACAAGTCTATGATATATCATCTACATGTTGCATTGTGTGTTCGCCACCCAAAGTCAACTCTCCTTCCATCTGAAGGACATCTTGGTAGCTACTGAGTTTTGGCAATAATGAAAAAAGCTGCTACAAATATCCATATGCCAGGTTTTGTGTAGAGCTATGTTTTCAACTAATTTGGGGAAACACTAAGGAGGTGAGTATATATGCAATCATATAGTAAGAGTACATTTAGTTTCATAAGAAACAACATAACTGTCTTCCAAAAGGGTTGTACCATTTCGCATCCC
This sequence comes from Furipterus horrens, assembly GCF_987537825.1. Classification (NCBI taxonomy): domain Eukaryota; kingdom Metazoa; phylum Chordata; class Mammalia; order Chiroptera; family Furipteridae; genus Furipterus; species Furipterus horrens. The sequence goes on along the minus strand of NW_028327182.1, from coordinate 23,472,612 downwards.
TACCAGCAATGAATTGGAATTGTAACAGAGCTTTTTATGTAAAACATGTGTTTTAGAGGCCTCAATAAATTCAAGTGCATTATATTTAGGGGAAAAAAAGAGGAAATGATTATGTCAAATGAAGATAATAAATGCATTGAGGTAGCTTTTAGTTTAAAAATTAATATTTTCTGACAATGGATTTAAAATGCTTTTAAATATACATTATAAAATAACATAAATAAAAATTATATATATATATATGCACACATTTAAGAGAGAGAGAGATAATGTATATACACACGTATCTAATGTTTGTATAACAATAATGTTATCTTCCAATTACAGTGTGATTTTATTTATTTTTTATTTTCATTTTCATTATCTTGTTTAGTTTCTACACTTACACTGTTTTATCCACAAAATCAGAAAGATTGAGTTACATGCCCAAAGCAACACAGCTAGTAAGTGGCAGAACCATAATTGAACACTTCTCATCCTCTGAAAACCAATCAGGTACTATTTTCCATACTTTAAGATTCATAACACCACATACACACACACACATGCATGCATGAATGTATGGTCACACACATCCATACATATATGCACACACAAAATTTTAAATGTATCCTTTAACTGTCTATGGGTATCTCTCTTAATAGATACAATAAAGAACTTGAAATTAGCCTAGTCTGCCTAAATATTGCACCCTTGGTTCTAATTACTACTAGTAATTTTTCTCATAATTTACTGTCATTTCAACTTTTGTATTTAGAATTATTTGTGGAATAAGAAAAATAGATTGCGAGATGATGGCTTAAGATAATATTTTTGTGTAAGTCTGAACAAACCTGTGAGAAAAAATTACCTTAATAACAGATGTCTCAACTCTGGATGGGGGACTCTGAACTTGTGCTGCTGCTGCCATATTTGCAATGGTGCTGAGATGGTTCATCTGGCTCATCGCCATGGTGACAGATGCTGGAGGTAGGCTGACAGGAATTAGAGGGTGGGGCATCATCATAAAAGGAAGTTCCAGTCCTATAAAAAAATACACATGTATCATCATTGCTCTGGTCAAGTAAAACTATGAAACATGGTATATTCCATTTATTAAAATGGTTAAGAACATACATCACTGAAAATTGAGCCATTCAAAGATGTCCTAATGAGGATAGTCAAACAAGAAATATTTGTCCTCTTTGTATGCAACAATTCCCAATCACCACACAGGGAAATTAGGCTTACACCTAACTAGTTTGGTGCCATGCTTTATCAAATCTCGACTCTTCGTGTGTTTAATACAAATGATCAATTGTTTGCTATATTATTCTTCTGATCATCCTAATTCTTGTTTAAAATACTAGGGTTTTCTTTAGCTTATCACCATTAGTTATCTAATGTAGTAGGTCTTTATTATGTCCTATAATTAGATATTTTCTTTTTCTCTGCAACTACCGTTTTTAGTGCTAAAAATGCTGTCATACCATTTAGCAGGAGGCAGCTCTGCTGAAGCTGCTGGAGAGGATGACTAAGAGGAAGACTACGCACGCACTCCAGGCATGCAGGGGTGGGTAACAGAGGCCTGAGGTCCCTAGGGTGGGGAAGAGTACAGTGTTTCCTTATCCCAAGAACCATCACTGCTGCCTGTGGGGAATGAATATAAATTATTGGGATACAATATTATTCCAAATCTTCTAGTGACTAGCTCAAAATGAGGTTTTTAAAAGCATATTACTTTTGGAGATTGGCTAAGTAATTTCTTGGGAAATAAGCTGAAGTAAGTAAATTTCCCCTAAACCCTATTTTCTTTTTGTTTTTCTATTTCTTAGAGAGGTTCTCAAATATTTGAAAAATAACATTTCTACAGCAGTTAGCCTATTTGCAGAATCAAACCCTGTTTGACTAACCATCTTAACATAAAACGGGCTCTATTTACATACCTGGAAAATTAATTACTTCCTTGAAATGAAATACACTGATACTTATAGAATGCAAACGTATCCTTGTATTAAACAGTATCCTAGTCACCATTCAGAGTTAACATTCCTCATGTAATTCCACAGCAAATTCTGAACATGGAACTATTATATGCCCAACCTGGTTAGACATCATGGAGAGAACCCAAAAGATCACTTTACAAAAGAAAATAATGTCAAAGCAATAAATTAAGTGTGTGTGAATCAATAAATACATCATTTGTTTTCAACTACAGAGAAACTGACTGTGGTAATATTAGTGCCAAAATTAAAACCATACATTCAAGGGTGTGCATTTCAATATTGGTGGCCATGTCATTTCAATTCTGATGTCCCAAATTAAATTATTTTAACACTAATTTACTGCTTAACTGAATCTGTCGAATATATGAACTAACCACTTAAAAATGTCCGTAATATCCCTGTCAGCTTATGAGATTTCCTTTCTTAAGAAAGAAACCACATTTTTATATAATATGCTTAGAAACAGCAAAGTTGGTAAAACTCCAATTTCAATGCTTTAGCTCTATTAACAACCTCATTGTAAAATCTCTACGACATAGTTTTTAATGAAGAGCATTTAGTTACTGCCATGATTTTTTTTCATTTACTTCATGAAGACAGTTAAGGTTCAATATAAATTCAAACTCATTAGCTCAATACTGTCTGGATCTTAGAGTAAATTGTTCAGAAGTGGATAATGAAAACTCAATTCAAATTCTTCAGCAATCAAACAAAGCAATTTTATTAAACAATGAAAAGGATCAATTAAAACTGATATCTTTATTATTTTATTAAAAAACATGACAGCTTTTAGCATAAAAAAGTATATAGCTTCATACAGAAATGACTAACATAAAAAATTCTTCCAGCTTGCTCCTATACTGTGATATAAATGTTCACTTTCATATTCACAAAGTTATATACCTTATTTCTTTAGTCATGAATTTTTGACACATATCAAGATCCTAGTGAAAAATCATTTTAAAAATCACCACATTATACTGTCCTTACTGAAATATATGCAAAAACTGAGCCATAATCACATACTATTTGGATATAGAAATAACACTTTGGAATAAATGTTATTTAAATATAAGAACTGCATTGGAAATGCATAAATAATAATTTTCTCTTTATGTTACCTTTCATTTAAAATATTTAGCAATATAAGGATTAAAATTCCATAATAGATTACTTATTTGAGAATAATTAACTAATATATAGAGCAGAAAACAATATTCATTATTTTGGATTCAATTTAATTTTTGTTTTTAACTAATATCTATTTGTATTTTCTGTTCACTTGATCTGATTTCTTCCTTTACTTGAATCACTATTGCCAGTTAATATATGGAAAAATTCACTTTTCCAAAATATGTTTCATTTTCACTCATACCAATAAAGAAGCAATATAATTCTATTTATTCACATTATCAAGGTGTAAAATATTAAGCTAGAATTCTGATTAAATCATCCCGGGAAATAGATTGTAGACAAAATACCTTTTCACACCTATTTTGCGACACAAGATATCAGGCCCTAGTGTAACGGTAAATATCAATCATCTATATTTGAATTTTCCATAATAAGTTTATAACACTAGATTGAATTTTCCCACTACCTAAATTCTCCTAGTATCTCTACCAATCATCACTTATTAAACAGTCATTCTGTTAGCTCATTTGGGTAACAAATAGAGCAGACAATTAAGAAACTAAGAGCGATGAAAAATATACAATATTTAACCAAGTCAGCGGCAATTTCTGCATCATTTTTAACACCCTTCACTTCTATTAACATGAATAAATAAGAATTAAAAGTAGACCACTTCCGAAGAAGACATGCCCATAGTTATTAAATGTATAATTTCAAATGCATTGGTTTAAGCCAATATATTTAGCAATATAAGCCAGTATATATGTATTATGACTACATACAAACATACAGACATATATACCTTTAAGTTTAAAGTTTACTTTAACAATCACATGAAAACTTGCAATAGACAAAAGATTCAACATAAAAGAAAAGTTTCAATATTTGGTAAGGGGAGTTAGAGAGAAACAGAAAGTAACTAATTCATTTCTCATCTTTGATTCTTGTACAATCATGCTGTTTTTTTAACTTTATAGTGGAATAAAAAAGACAAAGTGGATATAGCCCTAATATCCTCAAAAAGCATATACTATAATAGGGTGTTGAAGCATGTATTAAAAAACTCATAAAATATGATAAAGTATATATAATGGTTTTGAGCCAGAGGAAATGATCATGAGCTCATGAAAAGATTCAGAGAGTGCATCCGCTTCTTTGATTACTTAGAATCTGTAGTCACATTTTAATGTTGGAGGAGGGCACTAAGGGGATGTCCTATGTCTGATCTTACAAAGAGATGTGGAGGAGCATTGGAATGGTCTTAGCTAGATTCCTGCTTACACAAATGTAGGCAGATCTGCACTCCTGACAGCAGAATACAGACAGCTTCTATATAATGAAATTAAGTAGTATAACCAGAAGTACCACGAAGGCCAGCTACTAACACTATGGCAGGATTTTGGTGGGATGAAATTAACCAATATGAGTCTTGCAGCAACCAGATATAAGTGGGTATATGAATGCAAGAGAGAAAATTTAAATTAAGACTGGCTACTAATTTGGTTACTAGCTAAAAACTATTAATTATGCATTTATATAATCTGCAAAAGTTTACTTGCCCTAATTATACTGACATTAAGAATTTATCAATAACTACATATTCAAATATATGGGACCGATATACAAAAAGTGATTGCATGCACTTATTTTTCCTCTCCTATAAAAGACATGTATTCCTTAGGGAAAAGCAAGGTGTTCTTAAGATTAAAATAAATAAATAAAAAATTTAGTGTAACTGAAATTTCAAGTTGTAAGAATGATATATGGGAGATTATTTTTCCCTTATACCTGCACCACCCCAATATTAAAACATGGCTATAGATTCTGAAAAGTAAACAACTTGATACACTATTTCTGTCTTTTTATGATCTCAGAGTATTTTTCTTGGTTTGCCCCATTTTATTTTTTTGTCATCTTTTATGATACATATTTTATCATTAGCCAGGTTTTAAAGACAGTTAAGCCATCACTACTCCAAGGGTAACTGGATTATTGAACAGTCAGAATTAATGGATTACAAATATATTTATTTTAATTTTAAATTTTTATTTATTTATTGTTTTTCTATTATAGTTGTCCCATTTTTCCCTCATTGCTATCCCCCATCCTGCCCACCCCTTCTCCAACAGTCAATCCCCACCCTGTTGTCCATGTCCGTGGGTCATTTATACTATTTCCTTAACGAGACCCTTCCCCTTCTTATCCGCTTCTCCCCCTCCTCCCTCTCCCCTCCCCCCTGATCACTGTTAGTCTGTTCCTTGTTTACCTGCCTCTGGTTCTATTTTGCTCATTCATTTGTTTTGTTCATTAGTCTCCTGTATCAGGAAATATCATATGGTATTTGTCTTTTGTTGCCTGGCTTATTTTGCTAAACATACTTCTCTCTAGTTCCATCCACGTTGTTGCAAGTGGTAGGAGTTCCTTCTTTCTTTCTTCTGCATAGCATTCCATCATGTAAATTTACCAGTTTTTTTTATCCACTCATCTACAGATGGGCACTTAGGCTGTTTCCAGCACTTGGCTATTGTAAACAGTGCTGCTATGAACATATGGGTGCATAGGTTCTTTTGAACTGGTGTTTCAGGATGCTTTAGGTATAATCCCAGAAGTGGAATTGCTGGATGAAAAGGTAGTTCCATTTTAGTTTTTTAAGGAAATTCCATACTGTTTTCCACAGTGGCTGCACCAGTCTGCATTCCCACCAGCAGTGCGTAGGGTTCCCGTTTCTCCACATCCTCGTCAGCACTTGTTGTTTGTTGATTTGTTGATGATGGCCATTCTGACTGGTGTGAGGTGGTATCTCATTGTGGTTTTTATTTGCATCTCTCTGATGGCTAGTGATGTTGAGCATCCTTTCATATGCCTTTGGACCCTCTGTGTATCCTCCTTGGAGAAGTGTTTGTACAGGCCCTTTGCCCATTTTTTAATTGGATTGTCTGTCTTCTTGGTGTTGAGATGCTTAAGTTCTTTATATGTTTTGGAGATCAAACCCCTGTCTGAGGTATCATTGGCAAATATGTTTTCTTATACAGTTGGTTCCCTTTTCATCTTGCTGATGTTTTCTTTTGCTGAGCAGAAACTCTTTAGTTTGATGTAGTCCCATTTGTTTATTCTTTCCTTTATTTCCCTTGCTTTAGGAGATATATTGGCAAAAAATATTGCTATGTGGGATAACTGAAATTGTCCTGCCTATGTTTTCCCCTAGGACTTTTATGGTGTCATGGCTTACATTTAAATCTTTTATCCATCTTGAGTTTATTCTGGTGTGTGGTGTAAGGTGGTGGTCTAGTTTCATTTTTTTGCATGTCCCTGTCCAGTTCTCCCAGCACCATTTGTTGAAGAGGCTCTTTCATTCCATTTCAGGTTCTTTCCCCCTTTGTCAAATATTAGTTGACCCTATAGACCTGGGTTTATTTATGGTCTCTCTATTCTATTCCTCTGATCTATATGCCTGTTCTTATGCCAGTACCAGACTGTTTTGATAACAGTGGCTTTGTAGTATAGTTTGATATCAAGTATTGTGATTCCTCCTACTGTGTTCTTCCTCCTCAAGATTGCTTGGTTATTCAGGGTCTTTTTTTTGTTCCATATAAATTTTTGAAATATCTGTTCTAGGTCTGTGAAATATGTCATTGGTATTTTAATAGGGATTGTGTTGAATGTATAAATTGCTTTGGGTAATATGGACATTTTAATTATGTTGATTATTGTAGCTGTCAAATTAGATTTTTTATTTGAGATTCTTCTATCCTTTTTAGGTAGTCCTGTATTGCTATGAACTTCCCTCTCAGGACTGCCTTCACTATGTCCAATAGGTTTTGGGCTAGTGTGTGTTCATTATCATCTGTTTCCAGAAACTTCTTGATTTCTTCCTTGATGTCATTGTTAACTCATTCATTATTTAACAGCATGTTATTCATTCTCCGTGAGTTGGAATGCTTTTGAGTTTTTTTTCTCTTGAGGTTGGTTTCCAGTTTCAAGACATTGTGATCTGAGAAGATGCTTGATATAATTTCAATTTTCTTGAATTTGTTGAAGGTAAAATAATTTTATTGTCCCTCTAATTATTACCTTCAAACATGCTGTCAGCGTTCTCTTCCTGCCCCTTAATAACCTCAATTCTTTATCCCTCTGCTCATATATGTACAAAAAAACAGATAAGCAGTTCACACCAAAGCAGAAATTTTAATATGAAATGAGGTTGAGGCATCTGTGATCCTTGAGAAATCCTCATGGAACTCCCTTCTGTTTACTTAGTGATGAGGAAGCACTCTCAAAAAGGGATCACTAAGCCACAGCCCTCCCCACTCAGTGCTGTCTCCTCATCAAAATGATTTCCTCAAGTCTTCTCTCCCTGCGGCCCTCCTCCTTCCAGATGGAGTAGGAGGATGTTTGCTGAGTACTGAGTGATAGTTAAGATAGTAATGCTGAATCAAATGATATTAATAAGCATCAATTTTATTTTATTATATCTTATTTTTTACTTTCTTTGAAAAGAGGAGAGCCTGGCACCTTTTGCTCTTGTGTGAGACCACAGAAAAAATTATATTTAATATCTTGTTATATAATATTCAATAGAACCAACAACAAATATAGTTATATTATAAATAAAATTTTAGAACTGGTTCTTGTAAATAAACTGAAATAAAGGGAAAAATGTGAATGCTCTAGAGTTGAAATGTTATTTTATAAATCAGTGGAAGTTTTAAGTTATTACTTGAGTACTTTATAAGACTTTTTTATATAATTCATGTAAAATAATCATATAATCAAACACAAAATTAAAGTGATAGGTAAAAAAATAAATGCCTTTTATGCTACCATAGTTTAAAATAGCAAAAGCACATTTAAATATCATTACCCTATAAAGGTATGTTGACATGTAACTATTTGTTCAGATTTTCCCACAGGCTGACCCTGATAAAGCAGGCAAATCTCAAAGGAACTAATGGTCACACCACTGCTTAGTGAGTGACACTGATAGACTCTGACGGGAACCTGACGTTGTCAAGATTCGTTTACATTGAAAATGATGGCAAGAGGAGGCCTTTACTCCACACCATTGGAGACCACTTAAACGGATGTCAACACCATCTTAACAATGGAAACAAGGCTACTAAGGAAAAGTAAATACTTGTCACAGATGCTACAGATGTTCAGCTGGCATTTCAGAGGTAGGGGGGATAAACAAGTTATATCTTTTAGAGGATTAACCTCACCTTTATAAAAAATGAGAAAGGAAATGTCAGCAGCAATACTAGGACTCTGGATAAACAGAAGAAACAGTCTTCTCATGAGTTACTGTAATGTAATCTTTAACTGTTTCTGGATGACAATCTGAGCTCATTTGATCTACTTTAGCACATACAAACACTGAAGTCTTCTGGTTTAACCTCATCAAATTGCTTCATTATAAAATGAGGAAACAGCGATCACCTAAGGGTACAATTAATTAGGGGCATAATTTAAAATGTTTTGGTTTAAGTACAGTGTTTTAGCAAAAGAAAAAAAATGAACATGTCTCCTAGTTGGTTTAGGTGATACCAGAGTCTAATTTGGTATCAGGCCATTTCCAGAGTCTAAAATTTGTGTCATGTTTGATTCGGATGTGCTGGGGGTAAAACAGAGCTCATTGGCTGTTATATAGCCAATCCGGCTTAGTGTATGTTCAGACATCAGTTGCTTTTTTTCTTAGAGAGAAACAATAATATTGTCAAGAATTCTAATAAATGAGTCATTTAGAAAAACATGATGCTTTCTCCGAAATAATTAGACATATTCGTTTAGCTACCTATCATTATCTAAACTGCACTCTGTGTTACCTGAGTATTAAATATTTGTTAATTAAGAATTTGAAACTCTTGCCATGCAACACGGTTTTAATTTTACCTGTGAATGTAAATATATTTGCTATATTTTATTTTATACATAATGGTAATGGTAATAATATAATGATGCTGCTACCGGTGTCCTTTGACTAATCAGCACTGTGATAATAGCTAAATTTATTCACCAAGTTGAAATATTTCTATTGTCTTACATACTCCACAATGTTATTGAAAGTAACATGGGTTAACAAGCTGTGCAAAGTGACAACAAAATACTAGAAATGAAAACTACATATTTTTTAAAAATTTTGCTTGAATAGGTTTTATCATGGCTAATAACTACAGAATTAGAATGTAAGACAAATAATAAAACCAGAGCTGAAGCTTAAGTCACTAATGTCAGGTGGAATATCTAAAAAGATCTTTAAAGAATAAGCAGAGTACTAAAAGTAATTATCTGGAGAATCTTTGAAAATCATGGACAACCAAAACAGCATTAGGAACTTAAGATAGACTATGGTTTCCTTTTTAAATGGCCTTGATTTTGAACTCACTGAATATTAGAAGGAATATTTATATACAGAATGCAATACCAAATTCCAGACAGTTTCGATGCAACTTAAAATAAGAAAGAGGACCAGTATCTCCACTTTATGTGGAGAAGACAGAGATAATTACATCAGAAAACACTTTTCATTTTGATGCTGTTGTTTTCTCTGAACTCTTTAGTATCATGCTCAAAGTATTAACCAAGTACAGTAGACCCACAGAACGAAACATAAAACAAGTCCAGGCTCAGACTGGGCAAATAGTTACACAGGACTCGTATTAGGAAAGAAGTAGTAGCCAAGCTAATTTGTATTGTCTAAATATAGAAGTGTTTTGTTGATATGAACTATAGGATAATTGTAAACAAGAGCCAAATTTTCTATTCAGTGGAAATGATGATATTCCAAAAGATTGTTAATTTTCATAACTAAAGCATAATGAATGTTATTATGAATAGTGTAGAAATAACAATTCCAGAAATATATTTAAGCTTTCCAGTCTAAAATATGTTCATAAAATCCTTGCAAATAAAGCAATTTGATATAATGCACCCATGTTAATGTAACTGCATCTTTTAACCTTTCTCATTTTCAATGTCAATAAATTTCTACCTTTTCTCACTTTAACTCATCAAATTATTTTTCCATTAGGCAAACAAATGAACTAGAAATTCTCCTCTCTAAGGATATTGTAATTTCCCTATAGATTTACAATTACACCAAATAAAATTTGAACTTAATATACTTCCCATACTATTAGTAGAGTAATAAATGTCATGGTATATAATATTAACAATTTTATGTTCATGTGTAATTGTTGCTCATGGTCATTGAAATCAGCTTTAATTTCCACTGTTTTACACAATATTTTTAGTTTTAAATTTTGTTGAAATTAAAAAATCTTTGTACTTGAGCCAATATTGCTGTTCAATTTAAAAAAAAAAACATAAAATATTCACATGTAGGATGGCATGCTTATGGGAATTATCTTAATATATGGAGGTGGTGTTAAATTACCTTCTCTCCAATCTTTTTTGGCCTCAACAAATGACATCACTGGCCAGTTGTGTAAGCCAGAAGCCTAGGAATCATCTTTATCTCCCCTCTCACTGTGTGACATCAATGTCCAATTCCTTTTCATGTCCTGTTGATTTTATCTATGTAATTTATATCTACTCTGTTTCTATATCTGCTGCTGTAATCAGGTTCAAGGACCATCATTACTTTTAAGTACTAACCTTATATTCTTACTCTCCTGCTTGGAGAATTTCATTTGTTTCCCATTGCTAGCTATTAAGGGAAAGACTCAACATTTCTTCTCTTAATGTCAGCATCGTGTGGCCATGTCTATGTGTCTTTTACTCTCATTGCATCCCCAGCATATAACAAGGGAGGACTAACTTTCAGTCAGTTCTTGAATTGAGAGCTGCAAACCCAGACCAAGTCTTACATTTGCATGTTGTAAATTTCAATGTGGCATTAAAAAAATGATAAGCTATAACCTTTGTTCTTAAGCAGCTTACAGTGTGAAAGAAAGATACAACCACATAGCATATATGCATACAACTTTATCTTTTGGAATAAAAAATAGAGAAGTAGATAATAGGAAATATGTTTGATATTTTAGAAATAAACTTGATTGAACTTGGTAATCATTTAGATATGAACAGAGATAAAGAGTAAAATAGTATACAGATTAACAACTGTATGAAAGGTGATATCATTGATGCAGCCATAATGATGATAATATCTAATACATATTATTTACTTCCAATGTGTTAGGCATTATGTTATGTTTTTATATGTACTATTTCAATCAATCTTTAGAAACTCTGAGGTAGATCCACATTAGTGCTATAAAAGTTTATTTAACTTGCTTCAGAATTCAGATCTTGGAATTCTGAATCCACAATCTAAACTTTAAATTAATTGTATGAGGATGATCAGGTTTAATCATAAATAAAAATTAGTTCAATTTTAGACTTATTGATTATGAGCTATTCCAGGGATAGTCAAATAAAGATTGACAATATGAAGTTAGAAACCTGGAACTGAAAACCTTGGGAGAAAAGAAGATACCCAGTATGGAAGAGTTGGTTGTCTTTGATTATAAGTGGGATATTAAGTTATCATGCATAAAGAGGGTATAAAAAGTATAAAAGTATTTCTATTAAAAGAGTATTTCTACTTTAAGTCACAAAATAAGTCCCAAGTAAGCCAGGCTGAATGATTTAAAAAGAAGGAGAAGGAGGAGGAAGAGGGCAGGGGAGAAGAAGGCTAAGAAGCTGAACAGGCATAAGCAAAGATTTTTCTATGAATCCTACAATAAATTCTTAGCAGAAAAGGGTATCAGTGCATTTTTATAATATTAAAGTCTCTTCAGTTACTTCAAAGCTATAATATTCTTTTTCATAAAGTAATCAACATGAACACCTGACAGATCTTGGGCTCTCATATACTACTGAATGTATGCTTGAAGAACATTACGATTGGATTTAAAAACTTAACACTCCAACTACAATTTAGGTAGACAGCCTAAACAGAGACAAAAAACCAGACACAACGAAGCATAGTTTGAAAAGATGTTATTAGTACAACTTGACATATGATAAATAATTATAGTATCCAGTAATTACAAGGTCCTCCTTAAGAACATTATGGAGAGAGGCAGCTTTAAATCTAGAGACTACATATCACAAAGAACTCAGCACATTTGAAGGAACATTGAAATAATATTATATTATAGTGGTAGATTACATGCAGATGGCAGGCCTGTTGAAAGCTAATGTTTATTTGAAACCAAATCGTTCTTTCCATTGCTTCTATTATATGTAGTGAAGACATACTATTCAAAGCACTTTTCATCAGTTTTTCATGGGCAGACATAGCAGTAGATTTCCAAGGTCAAAATGACCACTAAACTTTCAGTTGCTGGCAATGAAAAAAAAAAAAAAAAAAACTTTGGAAGATTACTGGTGGTGTAGATCATTTATTTCTACATTTTAACTCCAATTTGGAAGTTACATATAAGCACTCATTCTGATACCAAGGATAAATGGACAGAATATGTTTTGTTTTCTTTTAAGATTGGTATGACAATGTGAATTAGGATAAGAAAAATGATTACAAAATATGTTATGAAATGATTGATTTTCTAACAACATCAAACCCTTAGGTCAATATAAAGTAAAATTAAAACATCATTATTCATTTTTTTATTTTAAGAATTATCTAGTGTAATTATTATAACCATAATGTGACCAATGAAGACTATAAGAAAGAATGCACCCAATCTAAGATTGCACAATAATTCATTGTAAATGCTAAACACAGGCTTTATACTCATTGAAAAAACACAGGGTAACACTGGATAAATCAGTCAGATGCATTATTTTTATTTTCTTCAAGAATTTTCTGAACATCAATATTAAAAAGATGCATGCTTTGTTAAACATAAATGATGAAGTTGTCATATTTAGTAAAGTATCAAATAGAGGTTAAAATAGGAATTTTAAGTCTTGAACTTATAAAAGTAATGTCTGTTCAAGTTATTTTTATCTATAATAAAGCTATTATATTTTTAAATATTTTCAGTATAAAATAAATTCTACCTATTATAAATAATTATCTTATCGGAAGGGGTCCTTACTATTGAACAATAATAACTCCCTATCTAATTGTAAACAAAACTCTGTAATAAAAATTTTTATTATGATATCTTATTTTCTCTTGTGGTCACAAAATTTGCCTAAAATCATTTCAATATATCCTCCAATATTAATATATAGCACCATTCCTACTTCTTGTCTTTTCTACTATGTAAATTCTCTCACATTTCACAAAACTGTTAGGACCATTTTCAACAGTACACAGATTCTCTCATTAAGATGTATCTGGCTTAACAGTTGGGTAAATAAATATACCTTGTTAAATCTTGCTTTTAATTAAAGTAATTTATATTAAATAACTATTTAAGACTTTAGTTACTAGGCTAAAACATGATTTTTCAAAAAAATTAAATACCTCAACAACTTCCTTTAGTTAAAATGGTCTGTACAGGAACTGTTTTTCCTCTTTGGTAAATTTTGAAATTTTGTTTTATGAGCTTCCTATAAAGAGCTGCTTTACACAAAGAAACATCTTAAGTCTATTTTCCACCTTGTCATATGTTTGAACCATTTTCACAAAGAATTGCTTATGTAATGAACACATCAATAAACAAAAATTTAAAGTAATTTGCTTTTTAATAGCTTATGTGTATAAATATTATAGGGAGTTTTTACATGTTTCTATATTGTTATCAATTATAAATCTAATGAATTCACAAAAGTACTAAGAGTTTAAGAATAGAAGGTTTTTAATGTGTCAAATATGTACTATGAAAATAACTTTTGAAAATCACTTCATTATATGTATTTACTCAGGTAAATATTAATATGTGATTAAATTCTTGCTTTCAGAAAGATTTCACATTCTTACCCACAAGTCAAGTAATATCACATATTGGAAATCTTGGAGAGGAAAGTAGAAGAAACCAATGGACTGTTAAGACTATTATGCTGTCATATTAAATAGAAAAAATAGAAATAGGACACAAAATACAAATAACTTATTAAACTGTCAATTTATAATCATATATAGAGAACTAGATGCCAAGAAAAATTGTTACTGTACATGCTAAAAAACAAGAGATTATAGTTAAACATTACTACATAACACACTATTTTTCTGTACATATTTGAATCATAGAATGTTATGTACAAAATAGATCTAGAAGTCATTCATTCTTTTAACATGTAATGAATACCTATTATGTTCCAGACATTGTTGTAAGCATGGGAATATAGCAATGAAGAAAGCCGACAAAATCTAGATCCCTATGGAATTTATATTCTAGTTGGGAGGTAGGAAGAAAAAATAATGAGCAAATAAATAAAGTGACATGGTATATTAAGTGAGATACCAGTTCTAGCAGGAACAGAGTTTTTGCTTATGTGATGCATGTGTGCACATGTGAGCATGTGTGTTAGGAGGCTACATTGGGAAGACTTCACTGAGAAGATGGCACCATCAAGCACAGTCCTCTCATTTTGTAGCAGAGGAAGCAGACTGGGAATGATTAAATGAAATGCTTGAGGTCACATAACTCTTTAGGGAAAGAGCTGGACTAAGAACACATTTATTTGCTGACCCTTGGTCCTAAGTCTTTTTCACCACACAACAGAGCACATCCAATGGAGAGAAATGCTTGGACTGTGCAAGGAGGCAAAGACAAACTAATGGGGGATTTGAACAACAGCTGGGAAGCTCAATGGGCTGTTAGAGAAAGTACATCTTAGGAAAGAGTCAGAGGTCGGAAAGAATTAGGTAGGCAAGGCTATTTATGAAAGTTCTCAGATGTCACAATGATGAGTTTGGTCATCTTAGGCAGGGGAGAGATACGATTAAAGTGATGTATCAATAGTCAGAAGAAGGAGAAGGAACTCATCGTCAGAAGTCATCATCCCCAGTTGTCACCCACCACATTGACATTGATATGACTAGGTCAGAAATCCTGATTCTCATATTTCATGCCACTGGAAAACTGATGAAATAGAGAAAGAAACCTTACGTATTCTATCGTAAGAGTTTTTGAAAATAATGATTGAAGAACAAGTTGGTTTCCAGAGCCAGGCATGAAAAAACGAGAGTGAGAACATACTGCATACACTTCCCTATATCTGAATTGAGTGGTCTGTAAAATAGTTTCTTTTATTTGTGCACTGAAGATTTTTTCACAATAAAAGGAAAACTATGTGTATCTTGTCTGAAAGTCTTCACATGAAGATATATAATTTACTCTCCCTTGAAAGAAGACAACAGCTTACCAGTAAATATAAGACATGAACATAGAGTCCTTAATAGAAAAGAAAGAGGATGCTGGGGACATTTTGAGGTGATGGACTCTTTTTAGACCATTCCTAAGTAATACAATTGGAGAAAATATAAAGAAAATATTCCCCCAGATACAAGTTTTATTTTAAGGCTTATAAAATCTAACATGTTTGGCTTTAATATCTATGGAAAAATTAAATCTGGAAATATTTTTAATGCTATTTCCGTTCTGTGCAGAGTGTGTGTTACTGTTCTATAACACCTTAAATAACTTACGATGCACAATATTATGCACATCAGTGGATACCAAAACTGTTTACTATCCTGACATTGAGAAAAAATATGCACCAATGTAACATTCGCGCCTTTACCACTATCATTGCAATTCCTCACTTTTCTTCACTATTTATGATTTTTATTTTCATTAGAATTCCTTAATACTGACCTTTCAAAATAGCAATATGTAATATATACCACACAGACAATAATTTCTAAGTGATGCCACAAAAACTTGGATCTCCGCTACTATATACGATGTCTTATTGTAGCTGTAATCCAAATATATACATGCAAAAAACACTTATTTTCTTCAGCCTAATAAAATTGGAGAGCATGTTAAGCCTTTATTTTTCCCAGAGGTTATTATTTTTCTTATCAAAACCATAAAATGATTATATTATTAAAAGTTGGTAATGGGAAATAAAACACAGTATGAATTTCTCTTATTTGTATGAAGTGTCTATTTCAATGGCTTTTGTTTTCTTATCCCCAATACTTTTAAGTCTATTTTTATTTGGATGCTTTAAAACTTGGTACAATTTAATGTGTGAATATAAATTTTCAAGCAGCTTACTATGCATAGACAGCTTTTAAAAATTCAAAACAGCTCCGATAGCAAATGTCATTTCTTTCATAGTTACAAAATGCAAACTCCAAGTGTTTTATCCTAATGAATAAATGAGTTTGTCCTTTATGTATAAAATATAGTTTGTGTTTGTTGCACAAGGTTTTAATAATAGATGAATTTTAGGTTTGCTCCAATGTATTCAATAAAGTGTGATTAATTTGGTTTTTCAAAAATGCAAACTAGACATTACTATATTACTTTGCAAAATGCACAGCTTGCAACATTATTGTCTCAGTGGGATCTTAAATTGAATTGTAAAATGTGTCTTATTTCCAGTTTGATTTATGTAAGAGATAGCAGTGGATAATGTTCCTTTTGAAGTTTCACTGCTTTGTGTGAACAAACAACATAAACCTAAAATTCACAATAGAGTTTATTAGAACATAATGTAAACGTTCGAGTTATATCATGTTTGATTGAAATAAAAACTTAGGATGGACTCAGAAAACCACGTTTTCAATGAAACAACTTTTTGAAGTTTCCTCTTATGATTGATTATACAATACATTTGACATTTTCTGTGATTTTTATTATATTTCAAGAAATTATCAAATCATGTTTTTCTTTAAAAATGCTTTCCTGTGCCCTGAGAATTAATCTATGATACCATTTAACTTGGCTTTTTGAAGTAAATATCACCAGATAAAAGCCAGCTGGATCTGAATAATAGGATACTTGAATGAAAGTATTAGTGTTTGAAAAAGAGAGTACAAGTCTTCTAAAAAGATTAATTTCCATAAAAAAGATAGCCCCCAGCTCTACAAAAGAATTCAAATTCAAAAACATAATAAACTCTCAGAAAGGAAGGTAGATTAAAGTGGGAGCTGCAGCACCTTGTTACTGCAGCTGTCGCGCTGCTATGACTCCGTATGAGTTACACTGGGTTTGTCCTGTAGGGCTCCTCAAAACTCCGCGGAAAGCCTGATTGCGGGAGACACTCGGCCCCGTAAGTTATACTATCAGTGATTCATTTTGATGCATCATCACTTTTATTCTGATCTTACTCTCCACATTTACAGTTTGAGAGAAGCTACAAAGGTTCTCATGGGAATACATGAATCTAGAAAGGACTTTTTTGTCTTCTTCATTTATTAAATATGTGGACATGGATTTTCTTTGTCATGAAAATACTGCAGCCTTATCACGCAACATAGTTGCTGACATCATCATATAAAGAGACCTGAGTTGGCCTGCGGACTTGATTTTCAATACCCGGTTACAAAACATGTGCTCTGAGAAGACGGTAAATTTCTGTTCACACAACTTCCCTATTTTTGTGTATACAGTTACTAATAAAAACAAAGTTTGAGCATGCATAAATCCTCAGGGAAGTAAACTGTACCTTTGTCTCTTGAATGACTGTTAAGTTATTATTATCTTAAAAGAAAACCAGAAGCAAATGTGGAGAAAAATTAACTTTTAACTTTGATAAAATCTAGAAAAATGTAAATTTATTAAAGAATTGACACAAAAATACTATATTAACATTAAATAATTTCAAATAAAATGAAAAGTATAGTAAAAAGACAAATATTTAATATAATTAAAAGTAGTAGGTATATTTCAATTCTTAAGTAATCTCTAAGAAATACAAAATAGTAATTTAAAAAAGGAATTACCCTCCAATCATAACAAAATGAATAGAAAAATTAACGAATAGAAATTAGTCAATCATTTTATCAATTATATTTTTAAGCTAATTTTAATTTGTGGAATATAATAAACTGCTAATTTCTCTTACTCCCTTCCCTTATTTTAATTTATTTTATAGTACACTGTCAAAATTAACCCCCAAATGAAATGTGTATTAGTAAATGTGCACATGTTCATTTAAACTGGGAAAATTGTTTAGTAGAGCAAGATGTTTAAATATTAAGTAAGTGCCCATCATAATGAAGACATAAAAGATATATTGCATTATCAGAAAAATAACACTGTATATAAAATGCTATAATGTTTATCAGAAAAATATTTTTTAAAGAAACTCTTCTCTGCACTCATATTAACTACTAAATGGTTATAACAATTTCTAACAGTAGCTCCAGAATTTCTTTATCATACTTCTTCAAGAAAGTTGCTTTTAGTTAAAACATAAAAATGGTAGTTACAAGGTTTCTGCAAACATAACTGCCATTCCATTAAGGAAATGGTGCAGCAAACAGTAAATAGTGGCCTCGAGGGAAATGTAAGTATTGATTTTATTACTGTGTTGGTTGGTTTGTATTTGCAATTGTCAACTCTAATTTTGGACTATGCTTTAAGTATCCTTAAAATCGCTTAAGGAAAGGACAAATATTAATTGGAAAATATTGATAATTGTTTTTGCAGCCTTAAATATCATAAGAGATTATTTCCTTTCAGCTTTTGCTAGTCTTGTCTTTTTAAAAAGGACATTTTAATTATGCTATACATCATAAATAAATAACCAACTTGTATTCATTAAGTCAATATATATATATATATATGCATTTTATATAGTATAAACCAGTATTTGACACTAGGAATAAAATTAATCACTATGAAAATTGCAAACATGATTACACGCTTCCTTAATTTAGTTTTTTTTAAATTTTTATTTATTTATTTTAATTTTCACCCAAGGACGTTTTTTCATTGCTTTTACAGAGAGAGGAAGGGACAAGACAGACATGTTGCTGTGAGAGAGAAACATTGATTGCTTGCTTCCCTTCACCTGAGCTGAGGATCTAGCACACCCAGAGAAGGGATGGAACCCAAATATACGTATGTACCCTGACTGGGAATCGAGCCCACAACCTTTTGGTTACAGGACAACACTCCCATCAACTGAGCCACACCAGTCAGAGCCTTAATTCAGTTTAGAAAGTTAGTTTTGTATATTCATTGATTTTGACATTTTGATTCACCTAAGAAAACATAAAATAACTACGAAACTAATTATAAGTCCAGAATTTTCATCATAATGAAATAAACTTCAGCTCATAGCCTCATTAAATGTAAAATGATGAAATAATGAAAAAGAACAAAAGTTGCCAACTTAATATAATTATTATGTTTTATATCATCATCATCATTATCTTCATCATTGATTTCCTCTTTACATTTCAATAAATGACATTCACACATTTATGCTAAAGGTATGATTAAAAACACAGATCATTTTTTTAAACCATGCCAGAGAGTAACTCTGTTTAATATGTAAAATTTCAACTATACCTACGGGGCTGTAAATATAGTCAGTATTAAACTTCTACAATTAACTAAAAGAGTGTTTATGCTACACATAAATTTTAGAAATGTCCTCTGTGGAAATCTAAAGTGGTGCAAATTAATATTAAAAAAAAAAAACATTATGGCTGCTCTTCAGATTAAAAAGCATAAAGTATTCTTGGGTTCACAAGCCACTCAGTGTGTTTTAAACATCTCATATCAAAAATAGAGAAAAAAAGCTTGTTATAAACACACACCAAAGCTTCAGTGTTGCTAAATGCCAAGTCCCTATATCATAAGTCTATTAGGAGGATCAAAAGAAAACAAATCTCTTGGGTTTAGCATAAAAGTCATACTTATATTTTATTTTAAGATATTTAGAGGAAAGAAAGGTCTTAATGAAGTAAAACTTGCTTTTATTGAAGGATGGGACTTCTGCGTGCATTCTACATTTTCAATACGTGTTTATTGGACTAAATTTCTCAGTTCCAAATAATTAAAATTTGATGGGTAAATATAAAGACTGGCCTCATTGCTTGGACTATATAGTCTTGAATCTTAGCTCTGCCATTTACTATACAGTTCAGAATGAAAGTCAGGAGTATCTTTCACATCCACTCTGAAATTTGTTCTAGCCTAGAAAGCCTTATACAGAGACTTTTCCTTCTAAATGTTAGCTAAATATGTGAGATGCACAAATAAAAATTAGCAGAGATCCTGACAGAATGGAAGTTTAGAACCTATAAGAATAAGAAAAGAGGGACTTCCGGCCAAGATGGAGGCTTAGACGGACACGCTCGGTCTCCCTCCACAACTAGAGAGGAATACAACTACTTCAAAACAAAGGATAACTAGAAATTCCAGAAAATAAAACTACACGGAAGTCCAACATATGAAGTTATAAACCAGCGGTGCCATTTGGGCAGGTAAGAGTTAAAGAGGGCAGTGCTGTTTGCGGTCGCACCTGGACAGCGGCGGGCGGCGAGGAATCCCGGCTGCGGTCAAGCCCCTGGCAGTGCGCGACTCCGGCGCTGGGGAGAGCGGCCGCCGCATCGCCTTGAACAGTGAGGCCCAGGGGGCGGGAGGACAGATCCCGGTCTCCTAGCTGAATAACTGTGTGAATCCATCTTGGACCCCCGCGCCCAAAGAAAGCACCACAGGGCTGCGAAATAGGTCGCGGACAGGCAGGCGCTGGTCGCTGAATTGTGACGCATACACAGGCACTGCCCCGGACAGCCGGCCCAAGAAAACAAAACGCATCTGTCAAAATGAGGCAAACAACTATAGAAATCCCGGTGACACAACTCACCAGGCAGCAGATAGAGAACCTGACAGATGAACAGATAAGAAACCTGTCAGAGGCTCAGTTCTGGGCCATTGTTATCAGGTGGCTTACAGAATTCACAAAAGAGCAGGAAAAAGATAAGAAAGAAGCGAAAAACTTTCATAACGAAAGGAACAAAACCACATATGAGACAGATGGTGAGGAAAAAAAATCCAGAGTTCATTTCAACAAACTGGAATATGGAGAAGGAACAAGCAGTCAACCAATGCAGCGAGAGGAAATAGGAAGCAACGATGAGAGGATCAGAAACCTCTGGGACAGCTATAAAAGGCCCAACATAAGAATCATTGGTTTGCCAGAGAATGAGGAAGATGAACTAGAACTTGAAAAATTGAGTGAAAATATAATAAAGGAGAACTTCCCAGACTTGGGGAAGGGAATAGACTTGCAGGTCCAGGAAGCAAGGAGAGTTCCCAAGAGACTGGACCCAGGGAGAACCACTCCAAGACACATTATAATCAAAATGTCAAAAATTAAAGATAAAGAGAGAATCTTAAAAGCAGCAAGAGAGAAGAAAAGAATTATGTACAAAGGGGTCCCAATTAGACTATCAGCTGACTTCTCAAGGGAAACCCTACAGGCAAGAAGAGACTGGCAAGAAATATTCAAAGTAATGAAAATCCAAAACCTACAACCACGAATACTCTATCCAGCGAAATTGTCATTCAGAATAGAAGGACAGAGAAAGTGTTTCCAGGACAAAATAAAACTGAAAGAGTTCATTAGATCCAAACCACTGTTATATGAGATGTTAAAGGGACTGGTTTAAAAAAACAGAAGCTAGGGAGATGAAACAAAGGCAAACTAAATAGGCAACGAGAGTGGAAAAGGAACTGTGGGTACGGGAAGCATATTGGGGGGAGGTCAACAGGGAGGGGGAATGGGGAAAGGGAGGGAGATGATATAGGAATTGGGGATCAAGGTAGGAGGGAATGGAATAGATGGAGAGAGGTTGGGAGGAACTGTATGCACAACTAATGGACATAATCTAAAAGGGGGGGACAACTGGAGGGAGGGGGGCCACCGGGTGGAGGGGAGCAGAGGGAAGGGAAATTGGCACAAATGTAATATTTTAATCAATAAAACACATTAAATCTGAAAAAAAAAAGAATAAGAAAAGATAAAATTAGAGATAATCTAATAATGCTTATTTTTAAATCAACAGATAATGACAATAACTTCTTGTCTGTCTTCAGTCAAACCTTCCTGAGATCATCACATTGCTTTACTCAAAGATTTTCAAGTTTTTCACTTGAGACTATTTCATTCTCCTCTCTACCACACTGCCTGCAAGCATTTTAAAAGAAAAGCCTGCAGTAAAACTTAAAAACAAGGGTCTTGTTTATCATACATAGATCTATGAATCAGTGATGCTTTAACATTTTGGTTTAAGAATCTCTTCATATTCATTGAAATCATCTATTAATATTTACTATATTAGAAAAGAAAATGGAGAATTTCAAAAGTATTTCTTTATTAAAAACAACTACAAATCATTGAAAATAAGCATAAATTATGTCCTTTTATAAGAGATAAATATGCTTTCCAAAAAATATGCACTTTTTTTTCAAATTATTTAAAGTCTGGCTTAAGATAAGTCATTTGTATGTTTATATTCTATACACTCCTGCATTCAATCATGTGATACTACACATCACACAGGTTCTAAAAAAGCCCAGTGTTCACTCATGAGAAAATGAGAGCTTTATAAAAGTAAGTAAGATCTTAGTATTAGAATAAAAGAGGCTTTGACCACTTGGACTCCCTAAGCCCTTGGGAACTCTCATCTATGTGGGTCCCGAGACCACATTTCAAGAACTGCTGCTATATCTGATAACATTTTAGGACTTTTTAGAACATCCGGGTTATGTATTAATTTAGTAACTCAAATACTATCCTAATATGACTTCAGACAATAAGAACAAGATTAGAAAAGTTGCTCTAGCATTTCTTATGGAAAATTCATTACTTCCATGCCAACAATTGAATTTTAAAAAGAAGGTAGTAATGAGAAAGGAAGCCTTCCCTCTAGATGTAATTTTACCTCACAAGGAATAACTAGTTAGTCATTTTGAAGTGGTAGACAGAGTGCAGAAGTTGGTAAAAAGTTAGAGATGGCTTTAAATTCTGCCTCTACAGTCTTAAGCAGAGTCACTCTCTACCTCGAACATTCATCTGAAAAGTGAGAATAATATCTATTCAGAAGTAAGCACAGAATTAAGTGAGATGATGTACATGAAGCAGGCAGCACATAAAACTAGGTAATTAATAAGGAGGACAATTATTTAGCAGAAGAGTCAAGGTTAGGATCCCAGGTGCTGAGGTCACATAGCAATGAGATAGAGGGAGAAGCTGTATGAGCCTTGGGCTCTCATTTTAACATTCCAACAATCAAGGATCAAATTATCATGCAGATTAGATAATGAACGTATGAAAAGCACCTGTCATATAACTAATATGGAGAAAAGAAGAAGGAGAAGAAAATGCCTGGAAGAGAGAATTTTACCATGTCAATTTGGTTAATAAAATTATAAAAGGAAATTATGGTCAGTCTTAAGAATTATAAGAATCGAGAGGAGCGGATTTTAAAACATATAGAAATATAGTTAATGTACTGTGAACACTAAAAGGAAAGGGAATACAATTTGAAATCGGTGCATTCTAAAAATCCAAGTAAAACTTGACTATCTCAATTTTAACAAGGAAAAATCTTATATTCCTCCAGAGGTTCTTTAAATTCCCTGAAGACAAAGGCTCAATCTTTATTTTCTGCATCTACTTGGGTTACCAGGTGCATGGCCCAGAACAGGTATTCAATCAACTGGTATTCTGAATGAAGGCAAAGCATTATAATTAACATGTATGTATATGATACTTTAGAGTTTAGGAAGTGGCGGTAGAATTTAACAACAAAATAAGTTGCTTGAAAGCTGCCTTGGAGTTCATATTTTTTAAACATAAAAATAGTGTACAACTCTAATGCTCAAGAACACATCATAGAATGATGGGAAAAGTTAGCAGGGGGCTTTACATACAATCTTGGATTGACTAAAGCCAGGAATTAAGCTAACACAATATAAAAGGCTTTGAGGGGTTATTTTTGTTTTTATTGTTTTAGAGTTAACAGTCAAAAAAGAAGAGGAGAAATACCCTTTTATTAAAGAAAGTATAACTGTTCAAATCAATGTTTTGTGACTGTTGTCTTATATTTCAGAAATGTTAATAAACTAAAATGTTTTTCTGGTTGTCTAGATTCTCCAAAATTAACAGATTTTTTATGTTCTGATGATTTAAAATCATCTGAAAGCTTTTATAAACAATGGATCTAAATTACCTCTTCTCGCAATGATTGAATGCATAGATGCCAAGCCATTTCCAGATGACTGGGATAATATGTTCTAATGAAAGCTGCACACTCCAGGTAATCAATAATGTTACCTATGGCATTTTTATATCTATCAAAATTTCATTTCTAAGTTCCCAGATGCATTCAAAGCAAGCATGAAAATTTAATTTTTAGACTGTAAAATGTCAAATGAATGTTATACATTTTAAATTTCAAGAAAGTGCTGTTGAGTGAGAATATATAGAAGCAAAATAAAATAGTAAGATTATGTATGCTTTCAGCCAAAAGTATTCATAACCCTTAGCTTAAGAAATTTTAAAGGTCAATAAGAATGGAACATTCCCATTTTTCATCACCATTTCCCATGGTGAAGTGAGTAAAATATCTTGAATAACTACTACTAACTATGAAGAAGAATCAATCTGGGTTCACATTAAATTTGATGAATGCATATACTTTATGAAAATTTAAAATTCTAAATGTTGCTAAGAAAGACTCAAGTATTTTTGTTAATTATTATAAGTTAATAATATAATTTCCAATTAAACACCTATGTTGGTCATTTTGAAAACTAGATAAAAGACTACCATAAATTTGACTATTTTCTATATCCCATGTAAATGGAATCATGCAGTATCGGTCTTCCTGTGACTGGCTTTCTTCACTTAGCTATGATGAGGGGGGGTTGAGGGAGTTACTAATAAACACAAAGTTTCAGTGAAGCAGATGAAAACACACTAGAGATCTACTGTAAAACATGGTACCTATAGTCAACAATACTGTGCTGTAAGCTTAAAGTTTTAAGAGGGTAGATCTCATGTTAAGTGTTTTTACCAAATGAAAATTGTTTAAAAAGAATGACAACATTAGAAAATAGAAGTACGGTTTTTCATAATTATTTTGGTGCACTAAATAAAATTCAGCTGATAAATTATTAATATTAAATATATTTAAAATACTATATGAAAATCAGTAATATGCTTAATTATAGATAGCACTAATATGAAAATTGTTGGGCTCCTACCTGTATGTTTGTGTATATAAATATATTACTAATGTACTTTAAAATAAAGACAAGTAGTTTATCAAAAATACAGTGTGGTTCAGAAGTAGGTTAACAGTTGTGAGTACATGAAACACAAAATTTACTTTTGTATTATTATTTGTTAATTGTATTATTTTCCATATGAACAACTGTAAATCTACTTTTGCCTCAACCTCTATATGTTTGTGTAATAGATCTAGGAATATATTAATTTTTACTGTTTTAAAGAAATTTATCTAATTTACTAAATATCCATTCTCAAAAGGCACTTTTTATGATCCAGTGCTCAGAAATTTAGAGATATATGACTACCTACTAAGAAAACACCATTTTGCTTTTATAGATATTTTATTACATCAATGGATATTTCTCTGTATCCTTCTATGACTAAACTCATAAGCTATAACATAAAAATTACTATCAGCAATGTAGACCAGTCATAACATTCAATTAAAAATCCCTACATTTTAAGCAGTGATAGTAGCATAATGTGTAAAGATGGACTGAAGTGATTTGTAACTCCTAGAACCTGTCATGTTTAGAAAATACATGTTTTAACCATTTCATCATCATTTTTCTTGGTGGAAAGAATTTTGAGATCCTTTTTTAACTCTTAGATCCCACTGGAAGAGTTAAAGCCTTCATTATAGAACAACTAACATGCTCAGTTTTTCTTAGTTACTTCTAAAATACAATAGTATTTTTATATGTTTTTGTGCTCCAAAACATATATCCCTTATTAGTTCATTCTCTCAACAAATATTGGTTGCAGGCACTGGGACTAGTCATGGTCAAACTGGACAACAAAGTCTCAGGCCTCATGGTGCTGACATTCTGGTAACTACATGCTAGATCACTCACATGGCAAGTCAGATAAATGTGCTGCATGAGAAAATAAAGCAGGAGAGTGTATTTACGTATTGAGGAGGTGGGTTGCAACTTAAAATAGGATTGTTGAGAAAAAAATCTTTAAAAAAGGTGATGTTTCGGGGAGATGAGGAAACAAGATCTATGGACATCTGGAAGAAGAGGCTTCCTAGAAAAGGGAGCAGCAATGCAAAGGCAGGCGTGTTCCCAGGAAGTTTGTGAAATGGCAGGAGGCCAGATGATTAAAGGTAAGTGAGTGAGAAAGTAAAAGTGGGAAGGAAGTCAGTCTGATTGGAGATGAAGCCAGGAGACTGGCATGCACTGGTTACAGGTTATCAAAAGGACTTTTTTAACTTGTACAGGAAATGGGAAGAATCTGGATGGTATACACAGAGGAGTGACCTGGGTTGCGTATGTGCTTATAAGACTCCACTGCTGGATGTAAAGGAGAAGGAAGGATGCAAGAACTGCAGGTAGGACATGTTCACAACGATCCAGGCTGAAGAGGATGAAGGGGTAAGAAGTGGGTGGATGTGTGGCTATATTCGATGTAGGTATGAAGAAGGAGGAGTCACTGATGACTCTAAGGCTTAGGCCATGAATAGCAATAAGTAGAAGAATAGAGTTGCCAATAACAGAGATGAGACTGGATAAGTTTGCGTGAAGATTACCAAGAATTCTTTTCAGAGATTTTACATTTGAGATGTCCTAAACTAAGCTCCTATTCAAGACATTAACATTGATTTATTTTTTTCATTTACAGAGTAAACAAATGTCTGAGGAGTGGATGGTATCAAATTATGCACCTCTTTCATACCTTGTTGCTTAGGTTTCCAATGGAGACATTATATCTTAAGAATATAACATCATTTGTTTAATATTTCTTCATTTTCAGGAACCTCACTCACTAATAAATTTATTCATTTGGTCTATTTAATGAGTGGCAACTGACTGATCTTCACTTCTCCAAATACTGGGGAACACAGAGAGAATAAGGTTCTGCTCTCAGGGCAGTAATAGCCTATAAAGGAAAGAAAAAGAGACAGTTGTGTCTCTACATTTTGAGGATTTGGAAAGCAACATGAAAATGCATGGTTTATATGTGCTGTGTTAATATATATGGTTTAATGTGTTGTGGTTGTAATACCTGTACTAAAATACATGTGACTAGAAAGCATACAAAGAAATGGATAATGCCAGGAATACTATCGTTTCATGAAAATTGAGACAATGTTATCACAATGGCATCATAAAACTCAATGTGTTAATTATCTCATAATGTTCTGTTAAGGGTACATATATATATTCATTTGCTCTTTTACAGGTATGACCAAGGCACTATAGGTTAAATGCATGCTCACTAGAGTGGGGGAAATTTTCCATAGGAAGGAAAACATTGGAAACAAAAGGTTAGTGAAGGGCAAATGACATTTTTGGCAGAGGGAATTGCTAGTTTGAATTTATAGAAATACAAAACAAAACAAAACAAAAAAAACTTAGGGGGAAATAGGTTTAGCTAGAGCTTTGAAAGGAAAGATTGAGAGACTGGAAAGGGGACCTAAAAGGAGTGTCTAACCACGTTGTATTTAAATTTAATATTTATTTTAATTACAGAAAATTAAAATTAAGTCCAAATCAAGCTTTAAGAAGCCTGGAGTTGTGGATGATAAATGTCACTGAAATCAAATAGTCACTTCAAACTTACGTATTGGTTTACCTCTCGAATTGTCATAGTAAGGTATCATTTTTGTGATGTTGCATGAATTGAGGGTCTTTCTGACCTAGAGTATTATGGCACTCTCTGTGTTTTTACACTGGTGTTATGGAATACCTACCACTTGGGCCATGGGTTTAAATGTACATAATTGTTTTTCCCAGTAAAGATAAGCCTTATCGAAAAAGCCCCTGCCCACCCCTTCTTCCCTTCCCTCACTGTGTTTCACTGCCAGGCTCTCATCAGTTTTCCCTGCGGTTAGGTCTGCAGGCCCTGGCATTCAACCAAGATTCAAATCCTAGCTCAGCCACGTCAACATGCATGACCTTAGAAAATCTGTTTGACCTTGCAGTGCCTCAGTTTCCTCCGAGATCAGGGGTAGATCATCATTGTCCCTGCCTCCTCATTAATGTGTTGAATGACAACATATGTAAAGCACAGTGGCTTATCCACCAATCATAGGTCCTCAATAAATTGTAAGCCCTATATATTGACATGAATAAAATGTTCTGTTAAAAGAGGAGGGCAGAAATAAAATTAGTTAAACACCTTCTATTAATATGCACTAGTTTCAATCTTGTTCCATTATAGCACAGTCACGGAGACTTGGAAGGACCTAAAACTGAAGACATGCTGTAAATATTTTGATAAATTTTACTATTTAAAGTTTATTAATGTTTACTTGTCTAATCTCTAAACTGTATTTGTCATTTGGAAAATGTATATAAACAACCCTTCCTTTATAAATGGTTTACATCATAAATTTTCCCCTAAAATAATGTTCATTTGGGTTGTGATTGAGTTGCCAGTCCTCAAAAGTCTATTTAAACCACTGTGCACTTCGAAAATTGTATTTGAAACCCTGTTTCAACTTAGACTGTCATTTATCATATATTGAAAATAGAAAATCTTTTTTCATAGTTCCAACTCAGCAGAGAATCTCCCTCAGCAATAGTGATAATTATGTGGGAACCATAATCCTAAGCACCTGAAATTTGCTAATTTTCCATATTTGTAAAGGAAAATAATCTTAGTACATTTACCTCTATTTGTTCTTACAAAACATCCTCAAATCAAAGTCAGCACTCATCTTTTGAAAGTATCTTAGTGTTAAGAGTCCTCCTTGCTTATTTTTAAGAGGATATAGGTCAAAACATACCTTTTTCTGTAACAACAAAACTCTACAATTAAAATCTAAAGATAAAGTAAGTCAAAACCCAAAATATTATTGTAATTTCAAGCTTCATGCTGACAATATAAATAGACACATGAGCATTCATTTCAAAATAAGTTTTAACTCACTGATAGAATTGCACTATTTGCATATTTAAAACAACCTAATACTACTTCAGACAGAGTTGCTGAAATTCTCTGACCCACAAATTAGAAGCAAGCAAGTAGCTCAGTCAAATGAATTAGGGTAAAATTTCATTAAATATAATGTGATTTGGGCACTGAAGAGATTAATGAACATTATAAACTAAATGGCAAAAGTGTTGTTAAACAATTCTTGGGCTCTCGGGGGTAGAAAAAATGACACTTGTTCTGAACACAAGCAATAAACAGAAGTTTTGTGTCCTGTCTACTATGCATGTACCATCTTTAGAATTTTATTTAAAAGAGAATTTTGCATAGCCTTATACACTTGGGGTGGTAGAGCAAGAAAAATAAATTAAGACATCTCACCATGTATATGTTATTATGTGTGCATGTAAATAAAATGGATTTCAACTTCCCTGATTGATACACCTTCTTACTTTCTGTATATATTTTATTTTGAGTCAGTAGTTTTATTAACATGGGGTTTGTCAGTTATACTCCCATTAATTCCATACTAATTATGCTAATATTAAACATTTTGTTTGAGTATGTATAACAAAAACAAATTTCAGGTTTTATTATTAATTCTTCATACACACTAACTCATGTTTACACACACATACATAAGGAAATTTAGAAAATTAAGGTCTAATGTGGGAATATTTAGATAATAAGGATACAAACTATCTAAGGTGAGAAAGCAGAACTACCAATCTTGGTATCAAATCATGGCTACTGGCATTAAGAACTAAAGCCAGAAAAAAATAAAATAAAACTTCACACAGTGATAACTCAATACTTGAGTCAGTTATTTGAAACTCACAGGAAGAGAAATGATGGTTGTTTGTGTATATCCCACCTAATATAATATAACTAAAAGATTCAGATATGGTTTATTCCTATGACCAGTGAGAAAGACGTTGATGTTGTAGGAAAAAAACAAAACAGAACAGATTTTGAAATCAAAATCAGTGGATTCAAATCCTTTTACTCACTAGCTTGTCAAGTCAAACAACTTTCAGACTTTCAGCTCATGTCTTCAAAATACTGCACAGCATATGCAAAAGATAGTTATTCAAAAATAATGGCCATATAAGCATATTTGATTAGAAAATTCTTCCAGTTTTTCAAACTCTACCTGCCCAATCTTGATCTAGAGGCAGATATATTTAATTTAATAAAGCCTCTCCATGTGATTTTGATTTGTCTGCACTTCTAGTTATGAAGCCATAAAATGAGGATCAAGGATACCATGTGATAGAGTAAAAAGCCAGGAAATGAGCAGAATAAAAAACAAGAATCCATTATTGTTTTCCTCAAATATTTAAAGGACTCTCACGTTCTGAATGGTCATTGTCTACAATTTATATAAACACTTTCTAACAGGCAAAGTTTTCCACAGATGGAATTTTGTAATGGATATGAGATAACTAGTGCTTTTCAAGTTTATATTGACAAAAACATTAAAAGGGGCCTCAAATCATGAAAAGTTAATTAGACTAAAATTCAGTGGTTTTCAAAACTGACTCTTTATTGGAATCACCTGGAACTTCTTTAAAAATACCAATACATAAATCCTACTCTTAGAGATCATAATTGTTGGTTAGAAGTAAGTCCAGGTATTTTGTTTTGTTTTGTTTTAATATGAAAAACTGCCTAGAAGACTCTAATGTGTAATTAGAATTATAAAACCCTAAACCAGCCAAACTATATGATCCCTTTTGGCTGAGATTTCATGATTCCAAGAAAAGTTCAACTTAAATAATCATATATGTGCCAAAGTAGGATTTGCCTTATACTTTCTATAAACCCAACAATGTTCAAAGAATTAGTAGGCAAATATCATTGTGTTGTTTATTGGCACTTTTTTGGTGGAAATGGACTATTTACATATGTCCCTGCCTCTTGAAAACCTTTCTGCCAGATGAAGGAAGCTAGATAAAAACTCCTGGAGCCCACAGATATACACTACAATCTGCCAGGCAAAATTAGAGTGACTATTATTTCTAAGCATGCTATCTATGTGAAAAATGTAATGTTAGAAAACATAGTTTGCCCTGTTTTTCTCAACAGGAAAACACATAGTAGCAAGAAGAATATATAATTTTTTAATTAATAATGTGCATTACACAGTTATTTTTTAAACAGTTCTTCAGCATAATAAGTTCTACAGAGTAATTTATTACAAACCTGGTCTTGCTTTCTTGATTTTACTTTTTTGTCTTATAACAGCTCAGGTTGACATGAGCTTTATGCTTCAGATACATAATGAAACAGAAAATATGCTTTGATACTTTCACCTATTTTGCTATTGGAAAAATACCTGTAAGATAAGAAACTCCTTCATCATTTTCTCTAAATGAAATAAAAACTGAACATTGCTTTGTTTTAAAGACTTCTGAGAACTTTTCCTGATACTAATAAAATGAGTGCCAAGTTGATACTCTATTATCACTTCAAGATGTTTCATGGTTTGTAGTCAAAAGTAAAAGACGAGGAAGATTACATTTCCCACTTAATGAAGCTAATGTGTTCACTGATCATATAGCATATTTTTAAAAAAAGGAAAATAAATTATGTTGTCAGTTGCTAAAACATACTATTACAATATTTGGTTATTTTACACATTTTGTGTATATTATGTAACATTATTTTACATAAGTTGTGTAATGCTAAACGATGAGGCATAATTAGCCAGATATTTAATACAATAATAAACACAGCAAAATTTAATATGAATCTAATATGAAAAGACTACCACTAGCTCTTGAAAATCTAATGACTAATAGTTATTTGGAAGCACAGAGAAACTGGAATATCAGGCTACAGAAAACTGACTAGCTGGCTTCATTGAGCTAACTCGACTATGTAAAAGTTGTACTTTCAAAAAAAAGTTATTTAATACCCTGGCAAACTTAACATGAAATTTCTTAGATTGTTTTAACATTTCCTATAATAATTACATTTTGTATTGTGTATCCAGGCACACATATTTCTTCAAGGGTTTCCTAAATAAATACAAAATAAACTACATTGTTGCAAGTCACTAACCTATTTGGCCAAATAGGAAACACAGCTAAAAGAAAAATTTGTGTGTGTTTTTTTTAAATTACAAAGTCCATATCTAATTTTAACTGCCTCCTTTTTTTCTTAATAATGAGCTGACCTTCTATTCTCCTTACCCCTTTTTTATCAGAGCCATCTACACTCACTCCGCCTTCTGTTTCTCTAATCTGCAATTATTTATGTTTTCTTCATGCTGCTTTGTCCGCCATGGGAGTAAAATTGTATTTGGTGAAATATAGAGCTAATTATACCATGAACCCAGCAACAAAAAGACAGAGCAGATGTTACTTCAGACGTGCTAAAAGTCCTCATGCTTAATGTGCATATACTAAAACACTGAGCAAAGTCCTCAGAAACAATATCTAATCAAGGCAGTTTTAGACATGCAAATCTTTTTAACACCAGAGTTAAATGGAGAAATTCTGTCAATAATATTTTCAGTAGTCACCATGTGCTTGCCAGAATAATTATATTAGGTAGTGATTTCTAATTAATATAATAAATGTGTGAGTCCACATTTATTCTACCCAGGGGGGTAGAAATCTAGGGAGGCAGAAATGGAGATCATATGCTGTGAGTTAATAATACAATGCACAATGTTTTCTTTGAGGCCGTGTTTCTATGATGCCAAAATAAGCAGTTTAAATAATTTTTAAGTTAACCAGTAAAATACATTTTATTCTGTTTTGTTTTGTTTTGTTTTGTTTAATTCACAGTGAATCACCTAAGTGATCTATTTATTTGGGTATTGCACTGATAAAACTTAAGATCAGTACCTCTTAGTAATATATTTTCACTTTGTATTTTTATTTTGTAGAGATGTGGATACATAAACGTGTGAGTGTAACAATCATGGCACATGGGTGCTTTTTTTTCTTTGCAAAAATTGAAAATGGCTTTTGACATATTGGATTTAAATCAATATCACTTGTCATGAAGAAATTCATTCCCCCCATTGTGACCTGTATACAAATGGTAAATTACTCCAAGAAAATTCCAAAATGCTTCTCATGCTGTGTAGTGACTAAAAACAATTCCAACCTCACTAGTTTGAAGTCGCTGTAAGAGGGCAATATTTTAATGGCATACTTTCCACTGCAAGAAGTGTGCCTACACCACGGGGTGTAAAGCCCCTTCTGAGATCTGAAACTTCGTAGGCTCCGCACACCAAGCCTCCCTCCCGGTGAGTGTTAAATGTGTGCAGTGAGTGGCTGAGCTGGGTACCACTTTCCATGTTTATTTTAGGAAAATAAAGCACCTCTCTGCAAAGCTGTGATAATCAAGCTAAATAATTCCATCGTATTAAGAAGTGTGTAATTTGTACTCTTTTCTGCACTATATGCACAATCTATAATAAAAGTATCTGGTTTACACAAATAACCAATTTTAAAAATTATATGTTGACCATTTATAAAAAGGATAAAATGATGTTCTAATAGCTAATATTTTATACAAATTACCTATTTGAGAAAAATATATTTATGTATTGGAAACATTATATTAGTCCAAAATTTATACCTCAAACTAAATTATGTGTGTGATATATACATTATATGTGATATACATATTATGCCCAATGTAAATAAAATTATTACCAATACAATTTATTGTTTATTTTAAAGAAAATGGAGGCCTACTTGTATTTTCAAAAGAATGTGAGGATATATTTTTCAAAACTCTACTTAAAAAGTGTAATGTTATCATATTCAATGAATAATAAGACAAAATAGAAAAACTTCATGTAATTTAACAGTATTCACTGGTTATTATTGTTTTCAAATCTTATTTTCCAAATGGACAACAGTTTGGTGATTGCAGTGGGGTGGAGAGTGTAAGGGGTATAAGTAAGTGGTGATGGAAAAAAAAATGCAATAAAAAATGTACTTAAAGACATAAATGCATAGTTACTATAACAATACTTACTGAATTAAGGAACATCAAAATAAATGATTTTTAAGTTAAAAATGAGCTAACAATTCTAAAGGACAAATAATCACACCAGTTAAGTTCTTTACCCGTCCACAGAACTTAACCACTTGATATTCATTAGACCAAAAAGAGCCATTGCAGATTGAATACTAACTGTAACTCTACCAACTGAGTCAGCCATGAACTCAGAAGAATGGAACATTTCTCTTGAGGCCAAACTATTAAGTGTAACTCTGAATAAGTAAAATATCCAAGTCTAGGGACTCCAGTTTTGTAATTTCCAACAATTTGGGTCCTTTAAGGAATATATAACCAAAACAGAAAAATGAAAACATATTTTGACCCAGCTTGATTCTTGGTATCTAAATAGAAATTACCTCATTGAAATTATCTCAAGGAGTAAATTACCAGAACAAACGCCACACCTCAGAGAAACCAAGTGTCAGATGGGAATGGAGTCATTCACTCAGTTGGCCCCTCCTACATCAAAGGCATTATGTTATCATTTCTAGCATCAGGCACTTCAGAAAAAAATACTTTGTCTACTAGTATTTTAATTAAAATACTAAACAGAAGTACCTCCTTGGATCTCATTTAGTATTTTCCCCATTGACAAAGTGGTCTATAAATATATACATGTATGAAGCAATATTTATGCAAAAAGGCTTCAATTCCAGTACCACTATAGATATAGCTCACTTTAATCAAATGCTTTATATTAAAATGCTTCCTAAGTAGTGAATTGATTTAAAACTTGATTAGATAAAACTCCTGACTTATATGAAACATTTCAGGAAAATTCCATAGATGAATATACCTGTATATTAAGAGAATCTAATGTTTTACATTTTTAATATATTTAGATAATTGAATCAGTCATCAGAATTTAAAAACACTACACTTCTGCTACCCAACATGGTCTTCCTATCGGGAATATAGCCCCTTCCTTGATTCACACTATATTTTAATGCTACATAATGTTTATTTTTGAAAGAAATAAGTAACAGGATGTTATTTTCAACACCAAAGAAAATATCTGAGTATGACTTATTTCTCTTTCACAAATTATATATACTAAAATCAATAATTATAAAATTATAAAATTCAAAGGGTTGAAATATTTGGTTTAGTGTGAACACTAAACTTTAATTAAATAAAATTTAAATAATATAGCTATTGAATTCATTAAATGTGATAAAAATAAGGCTTAATAGTGTAAATATTTAGAAATTGGCTCCTTTCCATATAATAAAAACTTATTCATATAACATAAGTTTTTACCAAAAAAAAATTTCCACAGAAAAGCTGGCTTATAGTACATGATGAGATAGATGTTGTACAATGTGAAAAATGAACATTTGATTCTCCCTTTTCACTGACTCTTAAGTTATACTTTTATCCAGACCCATGCAGAGTTTGGGGAAGAGTATAAAGAAGAAATAAAGACAGACACTGTCTCCCACGTCTGCTTCTGTATAACCAAAAGTGATTTTTTGAAGAATGTTGATAAAGACAAAATATAATGTATCAAACTAAATAATAACTTACACTCTTCAGGGACTGTGGATGACTTTGTTGTGTCTGGTAGCAGTCTGTAGTGAGTCTGTGTTGGTCTGGCAGAAGTGACACACATATCACTGAAGGTCCATTATTGTGACACAATGATTAATAATAGTGTTTCTCCAACTTAACACTCACCTTCTTTGCTAGTTTACAGAGGTGCTAACTTTTTCTCTGTTGATACTGAAATAAATGTTATCCTCTAGGATGACTAAATTTGCAGTAATCCTAATATATTATAGGCATTATGATATTTACATATATATACAGAGACAGAGAGACAGAATACAATTGGATGTAACCAAGATTTGGTTTAAGCTGCCTTTTTAATGTTGTTTATTATTATTCTCAGATGGTGAAAATTGATTTCTACTAAATCAGCTTAATAACTGCTAATGTTATTAAATCATATTTATAAAAATTAGTAAATGTTAATCTTAAACTTATTCCCAAAAAATAAAAAAACCTAAAGCCAAAATATTTTCAAGGATTGGAAAATCTGAAATAAGAGTATTAAAATGATTACTGACATGACAGATATGAAAAACTTCTTGATAGTTTAAATACAAAGGTACCAAGAGGTAGAAAGAGTGAATTTATGTTGTGGAAAATTGGTCCCAAGTTGGTTTTCCACTTCATCAGAAAGCACTTTTGTCTTGTATGCAAACAGTTAATGAAGCATGCCAACACTGAATCGTTTTAACTAGTATTAGAAATATTTCACCTTTTTTTCCTCCCTCTCGTTTAGGAAGTTTTAATACTAACAGGGAGATACCTGAAATTTCTGAAACTCAATTCTGTATCTCAAGTAGAATGAATGAATAAGATAACTATTCATGACTTAAATATTTTCACTTTAACTTATGAAAATGAAGTGCAAGGTAGCAAAAGATCTATCAATTCTGCTGCACAATAATAAATGTATGATGAGAATGATCTAGTCATTACTTTTCATCCAGAAGCCTCCCTTTAGTTTCAGTATTTGGAAGTAGTGAGCCTTTTGATTTAGTTTTTAAAGCACTGGCAGGTGGCAAAATTTTGTTCCAACAACAGTTATGTGATTGGGAACAAAGAAATTCTTTCAAGGGGTTTGTGGTTTTACCTTCATGCCACTTTCAAAGAAAATGGAATGATCATTTCTTTCATATTAAAGTTAAAATAAACATAGGGGGCAGGAAAAATTACACATTATAGCAAATAATTGCACATAAAAAAGAGCCTTTCATAGATTTATTCAGACTATACATTTTACTTGTAAAAACAAAGTGTTCACCTGCATAAGTTTTTCACACCATGATCATTTAATCTTCACTTTGCATGTCTTCTATTTGATATTAAAAATTCCCATTTTAAATTAGAGTGTATAGCATCATTGTTGTTTTGTGAGAAACATTACACTGTATACATGCATGCCAGGATCTAAGAGAGTTAGGCTGTACAGTTATTTTCCCATGTAATTCTCAACTATTTTTACCTAAGTGCCTCAAATAAATAAATGCATTTCTAATATTAATGTTACTTTGAAAAAAAAGAAAGCCAAGAAAAATATTGCACTAAAACGAACTTAACTTTAAAAGCCATGTTTAACTTCCATTACCAGCAAATATGAATAGGATTCATCTCTGAGAAGTTTGGTTATAGAATTTAATTCTACCAGAGAAAACACTGTTGATGAAAGTGACAGCAAGATCATAATAAACTTATTTCACTATGTATCTACAAAGAGTTTCATCAGCAATAGCACATGCATTTCTATTTCCGAGTGGCACCATAGAGCGAGTAGTTAAAACATGAATAACTGCAAGACAACAACAAAATTCAGAGCACAAATAAGGTGTACCTTTTTCAAAGGAATGAAGGCCATGTAAAATCAAAGAATTATTAAGTAAGGAGTTTTGAAAAGTCTTGCATTTTACCATAATTTTACAAATAAAGAATCGGATGTGCAGAACTACTGTTGAATATTATCTCATCATATGCCACTCTATCATAATTTCCAGATTAAGAGCAAGATTTAGATTATGAATTAGAAATAACTTGAATATATTTCTAAAAGAGATAATGGTGTCTTACATGGGTAAGACATATATCATGAATTTATCTGTAAGAGAGATAATACTGAATTGAGGTCTCAGTTATTCACAAAAAAGTTTTATATACACACCAGGAAAATATTTTAAACAATATGACTGGCTGATATCATGGCTATCCAATCTCGGGGATAATAATATTCAAATCATGAAAATAATAACATCTAGCATTTACATAAAACAAATCAGTTTCAAAAGCATTTCATACACGTTAAACATTTATTTTGTCCATCAAAGCTATTAACAATATGCCATTATGTCTGTCTTACAAAAGAGAAAATGGATATGTGGACTTTATAACAATGCAACAGAACTAGCATACAGACTTGGAACTTCTGACTTTATAGACTATAATGTCTCCCAGTGACACTTCCACTCCAAATTCAACATGTAGATTGCTTTTATTACCATATGTATACTAGAAGGTTCCTGATAATTACTTTATTCTCAAGTCCTCAAATACAAATAAATCCATTAAAATATTCGTGTTTAAAAATAAATGTTCGACAGTGAATGATACTTCAGATACGGAATATGGAATATCTGTTCACTTAATTTAACTTATAACTAAATTATGTTAACATCAGTAAGGGCTAAAGTACAGCAGTACTTCAAAAGGAAAATATATGAATCTCAGTTGGCCAAATTCATTCTATTATTTTTCTCTAAAAATTAGTTAGTGATTTGTGCCCATGATAGAACAGGAGTCTTTGCAAACAGTGAATTCACTGAGCACATGACAGGGAACCTCTGTTGGGGACAGATAGGTGTAAGGGCTAACTGTATCTGCCCTCAAGAAGATGTTCTGTAACTGAGGAAGACATGACAGGAGCTCTAGTCCACACGCAGATTTGAACAAAAGATTATGAATGGAATTTATTTTCTTTTGCTTTATTTTAAGCCTTGAAAGAATAAAAGCAATAACCCTTTCCATAAGCAAGTAACACTGTAAAGCAGAGATGTTTAAAACAACATCTATACTATAATGAAGTTTATTCTAAACCACTAATATATATCACATATTAAGTTATAAATTATATGCCTAGTCCTTGGATGGGAGCTATGGTATTTCAAAGATAGAAACAGAAGAAAAGTCCACATCATCCTATTCCTAGTTCAAAAGACTGATTGATCTTTCTTTCCGTTTTTGTCATTATAGTAGGTCATCACTGCATTTATTTTAATTTACATGCATACCTAGATATGTACATACATGTGTGTATCACAATGATATATAGATATGGACATATGTCAATGTTTTCCCAGAGCTGTGTACATACTGCAAATAAAGGACCATGCTCCTTTGGTCTAGGTTGAAGACTGAAATAGACTTATGTAACATCTCTTTGTTCTAGTAAATAAAACAAGTAGTAAGCTAAAGTCTTTAGAGATTGACATTTTATATAGATAAATGTAAAATTTATAATAAAAATCCATTCTAGATATTAAGTTAGTAAAAAAAAAAACAAAAATGCCTTCATCTTGATAAATATACTTTCATATAAACCCAGAAAATTCCATATATAAAGGA
Source organism: Furipterus horrens (assembly GCF_987537825.1). Taxonomy (NCBI): domain Eukaryota; kingdom Metazoa; phylum Chordata; class Mammalia; order Chiroptera; family Furipteridae; genus Furipterus; species Furipterus horrens. The sequence continues at coordinate 23,433,334 of NW_028327182.1, read as the reverse complement.
GAAGTAAGAGACACATCCTTCATAAATCTAATGATAGGAAACCAGTATTCAACTTTGTTGCAAAGTATGGGCATTCATTTAAAATATAAAATACTAAAACACCAAAATTTATAATTAAAATATGAAGCAAGACTTCTCTGATAGGAAAGTAACAAAAGTATTTGCAATTGACATGATTATCTTCCTTGAATTCTCAAGATGAAAACATGGAGTTTGAACAGCACAGCAGTTAGGAATCTGTAAACTCTTTTAACCACTAAGTCAAATTAGAAGATATTACCTATCTTCTCTGTGGTTAAATCAGAAGCAGACAACAAAGCAGAAATATGTCTATGTTTTATAGAGGCTTGTGAAATTATATTTTAAGTTATGTTTTATGCTATAAATCAGCATTCTACTCTCCTGAATATGAAAGTGATGGCAGTCATCTACCACTAATTATTTCACTCAAGGCATGCTTATAGTCCTTCATCCTATTTAAATATATAGCAAGACTATTTTTGTTTTTAGTAAATGGATGCTATTGTTTATAAGAACAAACTAAAAGGCATCTCTGTTGCCAAGCATAAATCCTAGAGAGAACCCATCCATGTACATCACTGAAACATACATAAACATATGCATTTCTTCATACACATGCACCAATGAAAATTCAACATATTACTGTAACAAAAAGACAAAGTGTGGATATAATTACAATTTTGCAATATTTTTTCCAAATATAGACATTTAACATTGATTAGAAATGTTATTGGGTTTGTTTGATTAACACTTTCATCAAAATTGGTGGCTATAGTATGAATAATTTAATTTTTTTGATAACACTTAGTAAATATGAAGTCAAAATATGTTAATAGCTCTCAAACTGCTCCTAGAAATTCTGGTACTAACCTACCTGCATAAAGCACATCAATAAATGTCTGAGGTAGAGAAAACTTTGAAAACGTGCTTAATTTCTGAAGTATCTCATATGGGTCGATGTGTTTTTCTGATCATTTGTTTAATATAAAGTAAGAGAGAAATATCTAACCTGACAATCAATTGCTCTCATCTCTCATCTCTCTCTCTCTCTCTCTCTCTCTCTCTCTCTCTCTCTCTCTCTCTCTCTCTCTCTCTCTCTCTGTCTCTCATTAACCTTTCAGCACCCTACGCATAAAACAAATCACAGTCAGAATGAGATTATGATGCAATGATTTCGCTGCAAACGTTGCATTATGTCTTAGGCAGTGAATAAGCAGTCCCCCGGCACTTGTGCTTACAGCAATTTGAACTTCTCTGGTAGCTCAGTATGATTTATGGCATATTTTAGACTTTCTCTTCATCAAGGGAGAACACTGTCAAGTTCATGATAGTTTTGCAACTAAGATAAAGGAGGGAAAGGAGAGCACTTTGGGCAAACAGGAATTTGTGGCTTGTTATAATTTTGGTGTTTAAAACTGAATTTGTTGCAAAATTATCTTTGACAGTTGTATTCAATATCATCATGGGAACTGAATAGAAAAACCAATGGTGCTTATTAGTGAATCATCCATGGGGTTTTCAGCCTCCAACTCACATGCAATACACCTGTTTGAAGAACAAATGCTAAGGTTTTATAGTATTAATAGTCAAACAGATATTCAACAGGGACTTGTATAAAATTCTGTTTATCTTTTCTGAAACTTCTGTTCTGACAAAGATGTGGTTTCTTATACCTGCAGTACTTCATTTCTTTATGCACAGCTGTGTTAGGAAACATTTGATTTTATGAACCACATGCCAGACATAGCAATATATTTAAAATGGACAGGAAAAAGCAAATTGTATTGCTTCATTTATTTTTTCTATACCACCAATGTCAATTTTCAGATTTAATATTACATGCTTTCTTCATAGTCAACTTTTGTAATATAAGCAGCTGTTTCTCCAGAATTATGGACAATAGCATGAATTCATCCCTAAATTCACAGCAAAGTAAAACACTACTGTGAAAGCTTTTTTTTTGCCTTTTATTATTATTCATAAAATTTCCTATGTATGCATGTTACTTTATAGAGCCTATAAAAAGACAAGTTACCCCACCACAAAAAAAAAGTTTATAGTACAATCCAAAGAAAATATCACGTAAAATAGCTCAGATATAGAGAATGCATATTATTTAGGGGACAATCCTAGAAGAACGGATTAAAAAGAGTTATTAAACTAGAATACAGTCAGAAAAGACATTTTTGTTGTTATAGTTCCAGGGCAATTTGTTGTGCAAGGATTAAAAAACGGAAAATGATAAACAATGAAGTTGATAGGATATCAATTCAAATTTTGTTCTCAAATACTCCAAAATATATGAATTACATTCACAAAAATCTAAATGCTTTAATATACTCTGCTTCTGAGCTGCTATAGTCACATCTTAGCACCCTGTTCATGATGTGGAACCTGATTTGAGTGACTTTAAGATACCATTTACTTATATATTACATTATATTATCATAGAATTATATAAATTAAGAGCTGTTAATTCTGAGCCTTTTGATTAACTAAACTTAGTGAAGTAAGATACACAAAAGTAACATTATATATTATTCAAGATCACCTGAGATAGGTACTGGCAAAGCTAAATTGAAAATCAAGTTCCTGGAATTCTAATATGATATTTTTTTTTAAAGAAAGAATCATCTTTTCCCTATTTTAATAACCTGGACTGAACACTAAAATAGGAGCCCAAACATTGGACCTTCCCTGCCTACAGTTACACTACCTTAAAAGTCACAAAATGTCAGGCAAGAAATTATCTCCTCTGAAATTCAATTTACTCATCTGTAAAAAGAAAATGTCAACAATATTAACATTTTATTTCTCAGATTAAATGAAAAGAAAAAGTAGATGTGAAAATATGAACAAAAACTTTATGTATTAAAGTCCTGGGATGTTGACATTGAACAAAACACAGCTTGAATCTATCTCTGAAATGAATGAAATATTCCAGTTGGTAAGAACATAGAGGAATTCCAGGAGGAGAGAGAAAAAGCTCACAGTAACTAGGATATGCATAAAAAGATATTCCTGCCTGCATGAGCATTCTCTCATCAAACATTCATTCAGGAGTTTGTTCTTTATATTTGTTGAGTATTAATTAGCATTGTTCTAATTTATCTCTGAATGAACACCCTTTAATTTTTAATAATGACTTTTCTTAGCAATCAGCTTACAGAGTTCTTGACAATTTGACAACTGCCTCTTATGAAACAGCTTCAGCACCACTGCCTGCTGCCTAAACTCAGAAGCGTGCATGTCAAATTCTAGCTCAAGTCTCCTTCTGGCTCCAAAAATCCCACTGTTGTCCTCCAGAAGTATTTGTTGACCAGCCATATATTGACTTGACAGTACATACATGCAAGTCAATGTGGCTGAGCCAACCCTGCCCTCAGCAAGCTGGTGGTCTCACAGAGGAGGACTAACATGAAGAAAAAAGTCTTGCGAGTGAAGTTATTGTTATAGATTCTTCAAACTGCTACAGAAAAAAAGAAAAGGTATGTAATAGAACAGGTTGAGGGCAGAGTTGAAAAACTAACAAATTTAGCATTCAGGGAAGGACATTTAACTGGGCAACGAGTAGGAAGTTGGGAAGTCAAGAGCAAAAAGAGATTCCCTTTGGCCATATTTAAGAACTAGGGGAAGAAAGGCACATAGATGGTATTTTTAAGGAACTGAAGAACGGCTAGTATGGAAAGAAGAACAAAATAGGAAGCCTAACCCAGAAAAGTTTGGAGAGAGGAGGTGGAGCACATTCTTATTAGGCAGGGTCTTTAAGACCATGCTAAAAAAAAAAATTAAGTTTTCTTTTCTTTCTAGCCACCAATAAAGCCATCAAAGGCTTATAAAAAGATAAATGTTATGATTAGATTTATGATTTATAATCATCACAGTAGCTGTTATAAGGAGAGAGGTTATAAAAGACAAAAACTGCAATTGAAAGACTGGATTGGGGGTTACTGCAGCAGCCCTTATGGAGAGTGCTAACTGGGGCCCCACTTGGGCGTGGATGCAGCAGACATAGGAACATGAAGCCTAGGTATGGAATGGAAGAAGAATAAACACACATAGTGATGGATCACAGATGAAAGTTGAGGCAAGGCAGGGGAAGAGAGACATTTCATAAATGATTTGAAATTTTCCACATTGACATGTGAGTTTAAAAAAAAAAGTATTGCTATTTGCTGAGTTTGGGGAAGATTGACCAGAGTCAGACTCCATTCTAAGGCATAAGTTTATATTTATTTATAATTGATTTTGCCTGGGACCACACTAAAATTCTTGTTATGGATCTTTAAATGGATGAGGGTAATCTAAATCATTTAGAAGAGAAGATATGATATTAACACTATAAAGTGTAACTATTGGGTTACACAATTTTCTGCAGAATGAAAACTAGATGAATTACATGGTTTTTTCAATCTAGAGCTCATGGTAGTTGATCTGCTTTGAATAATATATATTACATGAGCAATTTCAAGGATACGAATGTGACAGTGGGAGACATGAAAACTATTTGAGGTCTCCTGAGAAACACCTACACTTGATATAACACCCAAGAACTGATGCATAGAAGGGGGAAAAAACTAGGTAAACTTTAGTTATTAATAACTCTAAATATTAGAAGGAAAAGAGATACAAAGGGGAGTCATAAACAATAAAGAACAGCATTAATATAAAAACACCACAATTGTGAAAATCCTTTCAAGACAGAAGAAATTATTTGGAACTATCGGTTCTTAAAAGGAAGTAACTATGTCTTTTTAAGATAACATATAATTAAGATACGTGTTTGTTTCTAAGTAAAATTACATACCATCAATCATAAAAGTGTAAAATTTAATATGCATAAATCTTAGACATATATTCAAAATTATATTTTAATATTAGTCTCCACCCATGGTAAATCTAAAAAAGCAATAAATTTAAACCATAAAATTATAACTTATTGTTATGCCTACATGTATAGAACTCAATATTCAATTTTTAAGTATAAATAAAATATAGCTTTCACTTAAAAGCTTCCAACTTCTTTTTAAACCATAAGTATAGAAATAACTTAAACCATTTTGCACATTATTTTATCTATCAATAGTAATTAACACAGTCTTAATCTGGCTAATGTTAATGACCACTGCTCTTCCGTAAATCCCAGTTAAACCAAGCTTATTAAGGACTAATTAAAGGAAGTCTTATGTGCACTGAATAAAGTAATGTCGGTTTTTAGAATTGTAGTACATGTTTTGTCTGATAACATAAAATGAGACAAAACTTTTCAATTAAAAGTTTATGGACGAGCTGATTGCTGATTTCTAAAAAATGTGCCAATGAAATAACTGACAATTTCTTTACTCTTCCTATGTGTATGTGATTTTTAAAAGTGTAGCAATATAATATAAATCTAAATTGCCATATTCATGAACATTATAGGAAGCTGAGGCTGCAGCAAATATACAATAAAATTCTTTAGATAAATAATCAATCAGGATCCGCTAGTGAAGATCCTGGATAAGTAAGAAATGTTGAGAGCATTTAGAGAAGGAAATATTATATACAGTTTCAAATAATGTTGAGAGATTGGGGATACTAGAAACTCCTGACTTATTAGAAGATATTTGTGAGTATGTATGTATGTATGTATCTGTGTGTGTACACTTTATTTTATTTTATTTTTAAATATATTTTATTGATGATGCTGTTAGAGTTGTTCGATTTTTCCCTCTAAGCCCCATTCTGCCAGGTACCCCACTTCCATCCAGCAAACCTCCCTTAGTTCATATCCATGGGTCATGAGTGTAAATTCTTTAACTTCTCCCTTTCCTATATTTCTTAACACCCTTCTGTCTAATTTGGTTCCTACCAATTATGCTTCTGAATCCCTGTACCATTTCACCCACTTTCTCCCTTTCCCCTCCCAGCTGAAACCCCTCCAAAAGATCCCCATATCTATGATTCTGTTCCTGTTTTTGTTTGCTTAGTTTTTTTTTAATTCACTTGTTGATAGTTGTGAGTTTGTTGTAATTTTACTGTTCGTAGTTTTAATCTTATTTTTCTTAAATAAGTCCCTTTAACCTTTCATGTAGTAATGGCTTGGTGATGATGAATTCCTTTAGCTTTACCTTGTCTGGGAAGCACTTTATCTGTTCTTCCATTCTAAATGAGAGTTTTGTTGGACAGAGTAATCTTATTTGCAGGTCCTTGCTTTCCATCATTTTGAATATTTCCTGCCAGCCCCCTCTTGCCTGCAAAATTTCTTTGAGAAATCAGCTGATAACTTTATGCAAACACTGTTGTAGGTAACTCACTGCTTTTCTCTTGCTGCTTTTAAGATTTCCTCTTTATCTTTAACCTTTGGCATTTTAATTAGGACGTGCCTTGCTGTGGTCCTCTTTGGATCCAATTTGTTTTGGACTCTGTGCTTCCTGGACTTGTATGTCTATTTCCTTTGCCAAATTGGGTAAGTTTTCTTTCATTATTTTTTCAAATAAGTTTTAAATTTCTTGCTCTTCCTCTTCTCCTTCTGGCAGTCCTATGATTCAGATGTTGGTACATTTAAAGTTGTACCAAGAGTTCTTAAACCTCACCTCAATTTTTTTTTTTTTCATTCTTGTTTCTTCTTTCTGATCTGGTTGAATGTTTATTTCTTCCTTTTGTTCCAAATCATTGATTTGAATCCTGGCTTCCTTCCCTTCACTATTGGTTCCCTGTATATTTTTCTTTATTTCACTTTGTGTAATCTTCATTTCTTCCTTTACTTTTTTTTTTTTTTTCATACTCTATGAGCTCTCTGAGCATCCTTATCACCAGTGCTTTTAACTCTGCATCTCATAGTTTGGCTGTCTCTGTCATTTAGTTCTTCTCCTGGGGTCTTATTCTGTTCTTTCATTTGGGCCATATTTCTTTGCCTCCTCAATTTGGCAGCCTCTCTGTGTTTGTTTCTGTGTATTAGGTAGAGTTGCTTTTACTCCCTGTCTTAGTAGTGTGGCCTGCATAGCAAATGCACTTGTAAATTGTGTGTGGCAGAGGCTTAGATAATTGCCAGGGCTGGGCAACCTGCTTCACCACTTTGTGGTTCTGTTTGTGGTGGGGGGCTCAAAGAGGGGACAATGCTGCTGCCTGGTTTGTAGAGATTTGTCCAGCACTAGCACCATTTTCAGTCACTTTACCCAGTTCTCATATATGATTGGTGCTCTTCCAGTTGCTGCCTTGAGTGTGCATATGTCTAAGACAATGTTGGCCCTTGAAATGGCAAAAATCCAGCAGTTTTTTCTACCACCCCAACCCCCACTGGTTTTTACAGCCAGAGATAATGGGGGCTTATCTTCCCAGTGCTGGAACCCTGGCTGCGTGGTCTGGCCTGGGGCTGGGATCCTTCGTTCTCAGGCTATCCCTCCCCATTTTTATCCACCAATGTGAATGTGGGACAACACGTTCCACCACCAACTCTGATGCCTGTCCAAACCACAGCTCCTCTCCTCCCCATCTGTGCAACTCCTCCCTTCCTACCCCTCTTACTGAGTGTGGCTTCTTTAAATTGTTTGCTGTTAGACTTCCATATAGCTCGATTTTCTGATGGTTCTGGTTGTTACTTGTTATGAGATCTGGTTGTAATTCTTTCCATGGTTGTGTAAAGAGGCGAACCATATCCACTTACACCTCCATCTTTCACACTTTATTTTATTTTCTGTTTAATGCACTTCAGTATTGTACTTACAGTGCATTAGATTGTGTTCTGAGGACTAATTTAACCCAAATAACCCCCAAGGAGCCCTATGAAATATTATTATGCCAATGATATAGGTGAAGAATCTGAGAAACAGAAAAGCTAAGGTGCCAAAAATGTCTAAAAAGAGTAATAAAGAACAGACACATGCTTTACACTCAAGCAATTAGGCGCCAGATTTTGTGTTCTCGGTGCCAAATCACAAACTTGTGTTGCCTCTGTTTTCATTTACATGTTTGTTCTGTAACATGAAAATAAATATATTTAGTAAATTCAGTTTAGATTTGTAATGAGAGAGTCTTGGAAGGTGCAATATAGAGACACAAGAGTAGTGTGTATGTATGTGTGTGTGTAAGTGTGAGTGTGTGTGATGTCTAGCTATTTAATTGCTCTCCCTCTCTCCCCTCCTTTCTCTCTCTCCCTTTCTTTCCCCTCCCTCCCCCACCAACCATCCCAGTCCAAAGACTTCTCTGGCGAACATCAGTAAATACTATAGAATACTAACAAAGTTTTGGGAGTCTAAGAATGAACAGAAAAGGAATTAGGCATATCAACAGAAAGATGCAGATAGGAAACTTAGGTATATGAGAATCTTAGAATTTGGGGTCAAATATAACTATCTGTGGTTGTAAGAAAATGAAAATGATGTCCAACTGCACTACATTCAGTGTTTTTATTTTGTTTTGTGTTAATGTAAATTTAAAGAATAGAGCATTGGGTTCTAAATAGTTTAAAAACAAGCAAACATATATGTATGTACTTATTTATGTATGTAATACAATTAGAGATCATAATGACATTTAAGTGTTTCTAATACAGTTTTAGAGTTCAGATCTGGAGAAAAACAGACACCAATTTGATATTAAGGGAAAATATTTTTATGAATATCTATTCTTCAGATGTAACTTGTATTAGGTAATGAATTGTTTTGAAAAATTAGATAATATTGAATACTGAATGACTTTCATACCTGGTTTTATCATTTAGTTTCTTTTTTATTCATTGTTTTTGTCACCCTTATTTCTCAACATTGGTGATTTATATCTAACTAATCAGAATTCCTGTTTATTGGCTAAATGTAATAGTGCTGTACTACATGAGTTTACGACACAGAAATTTCAACCCACAAATCACACCAGATTCTGGGGGAATAAGTAGATGTTATACAATTATGCTACAGTCTTCATCTTAACAAAAATATGCTTACAAACAAATGACTCATTCAGGCTAATCATACTTTGAAATATCACATTATTGAGCCGAATCACATCTCCGAAAATCATACACAGTAAAGATAGACTGGGAAAAGTAAAATAGTTGGAAAGTTTCCACCTACTATATGACATATTTTCAAAGAAACATCACACTAAAAAATTAATATTATGAGAAAGTGGAGAACTAAATAAACTTGTATATTCATTTCTGCTTAACTTTATCTCTTATCAGTCACAGGAAGTAGGTTCTGTGCTGGAAAGAGAAGATATTACCAGCAATATTTTAAATCATGGAGCTATATATTCAAAAGCAATCAATAAAAAAAAATGTACAGGAACTGACAAACAACTAGTCAACAGAATCATTTTTCCTGAAATACTTAGCAGTTGCCTTTTAAAGTAATCGTTTGTGGTCAGTGTTACTTGTATTTTGGTCAGCTTGCTTGTTAAAATAGAATGGAATGTCATATCCATTCATTTATTTTTGTTAGCTGTCTAAGATTTTTCATATCTGTAATCAACCATAAGGAGGGTTATGATATTACCATATCTAAAAATGTTGTCAGTTTTACCAAAGTTTGGAAGGTCAATAGATTTTTTTAAACAGATGAGGAAGTGTGAAAATATGTATTTTCAGGAAAAAAATATATACTCTAGGCTCATCCATAAGCTTCATGTTAAAATTTTTCTCCCTGGTAAAAATAAAAACACTACTTATTCTGAAGCAATCATTTGAGACATTCTGTCTTTTTAAAAAATGATGCCTATGTGGGGGGCTTAATATCAACATGGATTAAGCCAATTATGGGACACATCTTTCTGACTTGATGGGAGAACTCAAAAACTGCTGAGTTACAATTTGTGGTAAACATTTTGGAATATTGCCAGAGCCGTTATAAACATTTCTGAGCTCACTTTTCCAGGGAACTCTTTTAAAAATCAATCAGAAGTGAAAGTATTTCAATGCTGGTGCTTTAAAATGTCAAGCTTATATTACTTTTTCCTTGTGCATCAATGGCAATATTTCAAAACCTGTGTATTAAATTGATTACGTTCTATAATTAAGCTATTAGAGGGGATAGAATGTTTCAAGTATTCTAAAATTTACACTACAGCAGAACTGGCTTGGCTTTTGTTTGTTCATTTGTTTGTTTTTAAAGAAAATAAGCCAAATTAGGTAAAAAATAGGGAAAGCAAATGGTAAGAAGAGTATATAAATGGTTCTCAAATTTTATATTTAAAGCATGCTCAAATATAGTTATTGATTTTGAAAAATATTTTTAACATTACAGGTCAACAAGTTAAAATAATAAATGCTTTATTTATGATTTCTGAATCAGGACTTTTTAGCAAGTATTCTATAGACAATGACAGAGGTCAGTTATAAGTCTAAATTTACAAAGAAATATCTATTCAAGAATCTGCTAACATCAAGATCATAATATTTATTTTAAAGTGCATATGAATGTAGATGAATACCTCATACGCATCTGTTTGAAAAGTGTGTATATATAGCTGTTTTCTTATTAAAAGGATCTATTGTCAAAACTTTTAAAGGTAGTATCAATTTCTCATGCACTAAAAACATCTAATTGTGTGTTATAAACACAGTGATGCCATATACAATTATATATTTTTAGAAAAAAATAAGATTAGAATCTGTAACTATAAAAAAGTGTGCTCTTGACTCAAGAAATAAATCACACATTTACTGTGGAGAGCAAAGGATTAAAATTCCTCATGTATGTGTAACAAACACATTGATATTAATTGGTTTGTCCTTTCAAGTTGTGTTTATCTCTTCATTTCCATCACAGTTTCAAAGGTCACTCCATTCCATTTATAAATCCAATATGACAGAGATTAGTAAAGCAAAATGCAACAA